>NC_042965.1:38526006-38541006 GCF_901001165.1 Salmo trutta | reverse complement strand
CTGTAGTTTATAGGAGATGAGGGTGAAAATATACTGTTGAAAGGGATTGCCAACCCATACTGTAACCCACCAAGCATTTGGGTGTTGCTCTTTGTACCATTCGGAATTCTGTTGTAATGCAGGTCCTCACCAGACATCACCGGCAACAACGTCGCCTATGGGCACAAACCCACCGTCGCTGGACCAGACAGGACTGGAAAAAAGTGCTCTTCACTGACCAGTCGCGGTTTTGTCTCACCAGGGGTGATGGTCAGATTTGCGTTTATCGTCGAAGGAATGAGCGTTACACCGAGGCCTGTACTCTGGAGCGGGATCGATTTGGAGGTGGAGGGTCCGTCATGGTCTGGGGCGGTGTGTCACAGCATCATCGGACTGAGCTTGTTGTCATTGCAGGCAATCTGAACGCTGTGCGTTACAGGGGGAAATAGATGACAGGAAAACTGAGGGAGAGAGAAAGAGAAAAAATGGAGAAAGATAGAACGAGAGAGAAGGATTCATTCAATTTCATTATTTTTACTGGGTCATAGCAACCTCCTCAAGCCTCATACTGCGATCTACAAGCTGTGACCAGCGAACTGCGAGCGAATGCACGTCACCAATTACACACCTCTCCATCGCCATGGTTTCACTTCCTGTCCATGTGGCAAGTCGGCTCTGTTACAACGAAAAGCAGCCTGCCTGTCTGTTGGAAAGATACAAAATCTCCCCTCAAACCAAACCCTCCCCCACAGTATGACTATAACTCTTCTGAAGAAACCCACATGTAGGCTAAAACCACATAACAAAAACACAAAACTGCATCAAGTTAGTATATCCTTCAGGCTACACTCTTAGAAAAAAAGGTGCTATCTAGAACCAAAAAGGGTTTTTCAGCTGTCCCCATAGGACAACCCTTTGGAGAACACTTTTTGATTCCAGGTAGAACCATTTTGGTTCCAGGTAGAACCCTTTTGAGTTCCATGTACCCTTTACACAAAGGGTTCTACATGGAACCCAAAAGAGTTCTACCTGGAACCAAAAAGAGTTCTCTTATGGGGACAGCCAACGAACCCTTTTGGAACTTTTTTTCTAAGAGTATAGGAATCACATACCTAAATACTGCCTAGATATGTTTGAATGAAACCATTATTTATCTTTCAGTTACTTCAACCCCCATATACCAACTGTCATATCCAGAAGCACTAGCATATCACATAATGCACCAGGACCAGGATTCAAATTCTGGATCCCTGTCTCTATCTAGGAAAATGACCTTTCCTCCAGGCTACGATATGTTTGACTGGTTAAACAGTAAAGTAACTAAGCAAATGAAAGAGGAAGGGAGGAAGGAGGGGGGACGAACAGCCTGTCACTGTTTATTTTTTCACTTTTCTCTCTCACAAATGTTTTCTTTAAACAGACAACCCCCTGTGGCTTGGTTAAAAGTGCCTGTTTGTGCTTGTGGGGAAGAACACAGACAGTCAATGTGATCACAGGACACGCGCACGCACATACACACGCACGCACATACACACGCACACACGCACACACATACACACGCACACACATACACACGCACGCACACATGATTAAGCCTCCAAAGAAATGTGAAATCTTATTTGATTTTCGTGCAAACCACCCACTGATTTGAGACTTCCTGTAGAGACTAGTATAATTAATGTCAGAGCCTCTGTTTGTACAGTTTGTCCTATATCTCACCGTCAATGGACTGATGCAATATTAAACAGTCCTACAGTATTTTGAGCTTGTGGAACAAAGGTCAATAAGTCAAGGATCAATATGTGTTCTCTTTGGACTAATGATCTGTTTAATCTATGACTTGGAAGGTCACAGGACACAAACAACTCTTACTGGAAGGAGCTAAATTGGGTCAGATTCTACAGATTAAAAACTAGGGATGGATAGAAGCCGAACATTGCTTTATAACATACGTTGCACAAGCTAAGAACTAAAACAATGTAGTTAATTATTGTTTGAACCATAAATGAAAAACACTGAGAGTGCATAACCATACTGTCATAACCAGTGTCCAGCAGGTGGTGTTTCCCTGCCGCTCTCTGGGAATTTGGAACATGTGTCCTTGACTTTAACATGATTACTTCAGTCTCCTAGTTGTGAAGATAGCCTTTAGGTCAAGGGTGCCTGGCTGGCAAGCGAACTACTGAGCCACATGCCACTTTGAACTTGGATAAAGTGACATTTGGTTTGGGACTTGGTTGAACAATCATTTCACTATCATTCTTCTAAAACAGTGTTCCTTCACTACAAATTTTTGGAAAAATGTAAGGAAAAGGTTAGATTTGTTTAAAACAATTATGCAAAATGGAGGGCGGCAGGTAGCCTAGTGGTTAGACAGTTGGGCCAGTAACCAAAAGGTTGCTGGATTGAATCCCTGAGCTGACAAGGTATAAATCTGTCGTTCTGGCCCTGAACAAGGCAGTTAACCCACTGTTCCCTGGGAAGGATGTCATTGTAAATAAGAATTTGTTCTTAACTGACTTGTCCTTAGTTAAATTGAATAAAAGTATAATACCTGAGTCCACAGTGCCCTGAACTCTGTCAACAGGATTACAAACCTTTTATCAGTTGGACCGATTGAACTTCCAGGAAAACTACAGTAACTGGACATGGTATAGCTGCCACATGAACCATGACACTATGAAATGTATTTTATTATTTATTTGATTTAACCTTTATTTAACTAGGCAACTCAGTTAACAACAAATTCTTATTTACAATGATGGCCTCCTGCGGGACGGGGCCTGTTTTTTATTTTTTTAAATAAAACATGTAAATGTTCCCCATGTTGTTGTTGCTATGGTCACACATACACTCAACTGTCGTACCCCATCGGAACCCAGAATATAAGCTTGTTTTACTCCAATTTGTAAACAATGTAAATTTAAACAAACTCTCTATCACCTCAAAACATGGTTAAAACTATCATTTTGATATCATGGATGGTCAGTCCTTGCATCCATAGCTCTGTCTATGAATTTGAGAGTGATAACATTCCTCCAGCCTCATCCCTCAACTTTTGAGGACACTGCTTTGTTATTGTCTCAATGAAGGACTGTAGCTTTAAAGGTCCAATGCAGTCACAATTCAGTTTTTTTCCTATTTTGTAAAAGTGCGAGAAAAATTAATATGATCAGTGCTATTTCCTGATAGTTGCTGGTTGAAAAAAACACTTCACACAGAGCCTTGTAATCAGCAGGGCTTGCATGGGTGGAGATTTGGCTTGCCTGGTGACATCAAGTTAAATAGACCAATAACAAAGACAGTTACAAACCCCTCTGCCAATAGCAGCTAGTTTTCATCTTACATATCCCTCCCATTAGGCCCCTCACTCAGATCATTCCCAGACGGTACTTGCAAAATTCTTCTTTGAATTATTTTTTTTGTTGTTGCTCAAAAGCTATTTTGGATTCTTTATTGATCGTTTTAATGGAACACTATGACCATAGGGTACTTAATTGTTACCCAGAAATGATTTGGTATTGAGATAAAAACAGCTGCATTGGGCCTTTAATAACTGCAAACTTCACAGAACAGATATTTGGTTGAGAGCTGTGTTTTTCACCTTCATATTTCACATCACAGGCCAGCCTTTTGACTTCACAAACTTTCACACAACAAACATGCCTCTCTCTCTCCTGGTCTGCCAAGTTCACTTTCTCAACTAATCAGCAATAGAGAGGCCTTTCCATAATTGAAGAGTAAATATTGAATTTTCGGCGGCTGGCTTTGTTGTTGTGAGATTAATACAGTTGGCTAAAAAAGCACAAGGACACAGAATTGTGCAATCCGGAATATTCCAAATCAGGGTCACACAGAGTGTTTCTTGGTATTCTTAAACAAATCAACTTTAAAACAAAAGTATCCACCTCACACACATGGTTATGGGCTTTAAAAGAAGACACCTGTACCATGTCAGATATAGAGTTGAAATGTATTGCATTTTCCGTTTGCATCCCAATATTACACTTTATATACATCACAGAAGACTTAAATATAACAAAACTATTTGACATAGAAAACACCAGATTTTCTGTTTATTTTCTTTTTTACGTTTATTAATTATGAAATCATGATTATTTTTTTTCAAACAGTCCACCCATGAGGCCACTAGGTCATTTGAATGAAGGAAAAGGGATTCTAAACCCCCACAAGTGTTGCTAAAAACCAGCGAACAATATCAACTCTACTGACTTTCTCCTTGACCAGATCACGTGATCAAGGAAAAATGCCTGATCTTAACAGTGTGGTCTAGACCGAGTGCTCAGAACTGAACCTGAATGAGAGTTTAGGATGAAAGAGTTCTTGTCTCTCCTCATGTCTCCCCCCCTCCCCGTTTTCTGTCTCCATACCTCCCTCCTTCTCCGAGGTTAAGACATATCGGTTAAAAAAATTCCTGCAATGTGTGATGGATGCCCCTTTCCCACTCCCCACCCCCATCGCCCTCAGCTCTCTGCCCCTCTCCATTTTCCACTCACATCCCCCTCTCTCCCTCCCTCTCTCCCACAGAACTTTCCCCCTCTGGGTGTCTACAAGGCCTTTGACCCTACCCAGGGGCAGTTTACTCCCCCTCCCCCCATCCAAGGAGAAAACACAGAACAGCTAATCACAAAGGATAAGGAAGCTAGAAGGTTCTCTGCTGAGTCAAAACATTGGGGGAAAAGCACACAGCAGGAATGGTGATAACAAGTTATTTTATTCCATGCCTTCAGCAATATTTGGCAATTTTGGCATATGGTCTGAACAAGGGGATAAAAACACATAATCATGCTATTGAAATAACCTTGACCTCATAACAGTTATTTCATTATCACATAATTCACATTCATGATTTTCACATTCCTCCACACTCTAAAAGGGGGGTAGGCGGTAGGAGGGTAGGGGGAAGAGGGTAGGTGGTAGGGGGTAGGGGGTAGGTGGTAGGAAGTAGGTGGTAGGAGGTAGGAGGTAGGAGGTAGGTGGTAGGGGGTAGGTGGTAGGGGGTAGGTGGTAGGTGGTAGGAGGTAGGTGGTAGGAGGTAGGTGGTAGGTGGTAGGTGGTAGGTGGTAGGTGGTAGGTGGTAGGTGGTAGGTGGTAGGGGGTAGGGGGTAGGTGGTAGGAGGTAGGAGGTAGGTGGTAGGGGGTAGGAGGGAGGGGGTAGTAGGGAGGGGGTAGGGGGTAGGTGGTAGGGGGTAGGAGGGAGGGGGTAGGTGTTGGAGGTAGGAGGGAGGGGGTAGGTGGTAGGGGGTAGGGGGTAGGTAGTAGGGGGTAGGAGGTAGGTGGTAGGGGGTAGTAGGGAGGGGGTAGGTGGTAGGGGTAGGGTGTAGGTGGTAGGAGGTCGGGGGTAGGTGGTAGGTGGTAGGAGGTCGGGGGTAAGTGGTAGGGGGTAGGTGGTAGGAGGTAGGTGGTAGGGGGTAGGAGGGAGGGGGTAGGTAGTAGGGGGTAGGTGGTAGGGGGTAGAGGGGGGAGGGAGGGGGTAGGTAGTAGGGTGTAGGGGATAGGAGGTAGGGGGTAGGTGTTGGAGGTAGGAGGGAGGGGGTAGGTGGTAGGTGGTAGGGGGTAGGGGGTAGGAGGGAGGGGGTAGGTAGTAGGGTGTAGGGGATAGGAGGTAGGGGGTAGGAGGTAGGTGGTAGGAGGTAGGAGGTAGGTGGTAGGTGGTAGGAGGTAGGTGGTAGGGGGTAGGAGGGAGGGGGTAGGTAGTAGGGGGGAGGTGGTAGGGGGTAGGGGGTAGGTGGTAGGGGGTCGGGGGTAGGTGGTAGGAGGTAGGGGGTAGGAGGTAGGGGGTAGGAGGTAGGTGGTAGGGGGTAGAAGGGAGGTGGTAGGGGGTCTGGTGATAACAAGAGTTGCAGTAGTAGTAGTAACTTCTGACCTTAACCCCTAACCCCTAGCCTAGCTAACGTTAGCCACCTAGCGAGAATTTGTAACATATTGTAATGAACAGGCAGGGAGCAGGTCTCGAATCCTCGACCTTCAAGCCCGAAGTCCGGCGCGCTATCGACTGTGCCGCAAAAGCATGCTCGTCCGGCAGAGTCGATTTCCGCGCTTATAAACCCAGGGTCGTTACAATATCTTACATTTTGTCAACACGTAACATATAAAACAAATTGTATTTCGTAACATATACCAAACGGGCAATAGACATGAAACATAATAATAGATTTAGAAGGGGATGCTACAGCACCCCTACTTCCTGCAGCTATGTTGATATCCAGATACAATGTTAGCACTAGGTGTAAACGGGGGCTCTGTTGTCCCCTAAAGCCGTATATGTTCAGCAGCCATTTCATCTTTAATGCAATGAAACCCAGTTTTCATTCGAGCTCAAAATTATGACCCCGACGTGATTTGAACACGCAACCTTCTGATCTGGAGTCAGACGCGCTACCGTTGCGCCACGAGGTCAGATACTGTAGCTTTCTAACTGTCTAGCTTGTGAAAGTGCTGGTCGGCACAAGGTGGTTAGTATCTCATGACATACTCACGCCCGCGAAGCGCACGGAATGGTGACGCGACCAACCGCGCAGTGGCTATGGCATGTCGTTGATTTCCTTTCCTGGACAAAAGTTCGATGGTGCATTCTATGAAACGTCTCAGACGCAAGATGTACTTAGTGGACTTCGTGGCGCAACGGTAGCGCGTCTGACTCCAGATCAGAAGGTTGCGTGTTCGAATCACGTCGGGGTCAATCGTTTTGCGCTTTGGAAGAGAGTGGGTTTGCTCGAACCAGTAGTAGAGGTGGAAAGGCTACTAAAGCAACATGAAAAATAGAGGAAAACACAGTCTGTCCTTGCAGTCAGGAAGTATTATCATCAGAGAATGGTTTGTACATTCCAGGAAAGCTTAAGATGTTTTTCATATAGCCTGTTGTGTGTTGCTTATACAGCTGTACAAAAAAAAAAAAATTGACAGCTATTATCAATCAGTCTGTTATTATTATTGATGTAGCTGTACCTCGATGGCGACACAGAGGTCAGGTAAGCAAAACACCCAGGGCTGTAAGCCACCCAGCACCTTGAGGAAGACCTGGGGTCGCACCTTGGGGGTCCGCTCGTCTGCAAAGTGGATCAGTTTGTCCAGCACCCGGCCCACTCCTCGGTACCTGGACACCTAGCAGGCAGACTGTTCACAGGCAGGATGTATAAACAATGATCTACATACTGTATGCAGACATGCACAAATGACACGTATAAATACACTCAGAAACATACAGTACACACACAACTATATATACTTGTGTATGTGTGCATAGTTACCACACACACACACACCACTACCCTAACCATTCCCCCCGAAGCATACCTCTGGTCAACTTCCCAGGGGAAGCATAAGGAAGTATATTCTATGAAAGGGCCTCAGACACAACAACAAATCACAGGACTTCTTGGTGCAAAGGTAGCATGTCTGACTGTAAATCAGAAGGACATGTGTTCATGTTATGATACTTTTTTGCATGAAACAGAGAGGTGGCCAGAGACACACACATACACACAGATGAGGAAGCAGACACATTCCAACATTCAAATCCATGTAATGGGTATTACAGGCATCATCCCTCACGTTGTTGTTGCTGCTGCTGAAGGGAATTTCAGTTTTTTTTTACCTCGGTTATGGACTTGATCACATGACAAGGGACATGGGGAGATTGGATCACATGACGCAGGGACTGAAACCTCTGGATGCTACTGTCCAGCCTCTTTCTGTACGGAGAGAGAGGGAGAGGAGAGTGGAGCAGAGGAGAGAGAGGGGTGAGAGAGAAGGAGGGAGAGAGAGAGGGAGAGAGGGGGCACAGAGAGAGAGGGAGAGGAGAGGGGGCAGAGAGACAGAGGGAGTGGAGAGCAGAGAGATGGTGGAAGAGAGAGAGGGCAGAGGGAGGGAGGGGAGAGAGAGTGAGAGAGAAGGTGGAAGAGAGGAAGAGGAGAAGGAAGGAGAGGCGAGGAGAGGAGCGAGAGGGGGAGAGAGAAGGCGACACAGAGAGAGAGAGAGAGAGAGAGAGAGGGAGAGGAGAGCAGAGAGAGGGGGGAAGAGAGGGAGAGGAGACAGAGGGAGAGGAGAGGAGAGAGAGGGACAGAGAGAGAGGGGGTATCTGTCAAAAAAATACTTGAATCAGTTATAGAATTCTGCAAAAATATCCTCAGTGTTCAAAGTAAAACACCAAATAATGCATGCAGAGCAGAATTAGGCCGATACCCGTTAATTATCAAAATCCAGAAAAGAGCCGTTAAATTGTACAACTACCTAAAAGGAAGCAATTCCCAAACCTTCCATAACAAAGCCATCACCTACAACCTCTCCCTCAATGTGAGCAAGACAAAGGAGCTGATCGTGGACTACAGGAAAAAGAGGGCCGAACAGGCCCCCATCAATGGGGCTGTAGTGGAGCGGGTCAAGAGTTTCAAGCTCCTTGGTGTCCACATCACCAAAAACGATCATGGTCCAAACACACCAAGACAGTTGTGAAGAGGGCACGACAATGCCTATTCCCCCTCAGGAGGCTGAAAAGATTTGGCATGGGTCCCCAGATCCTCAAAAAGTTCTACAGCTGCACCATCGAGAGCATCCTGACTGGTTGCATCACTGCCTGGTATGGCAACTGCTCGGCATCTGACCATAAGGCGCTACAGAGGGTAGTGCGTTCACAGTAATGAGGTGACAATGAGGTGAGTTGTGACCAGAGCTAGATTATCAGAAAGGGGATAAGGGTTGTTTTTGGACAGGGTCGTAATGAGCTAGACAGTGGTCAGAAAGGGGAAGGGGCATATCCGTAGGGGTGGTGATAAATAAACAAATAATAATAATAATAATATCATATAATAATAATACAATACAAATAAAAAAGTGAAACAGGCCTTTATTAATCCTGGGCCAGCTCCTCTGCTCTTTCCTCATAGACTGTCCTTTATTAATCCTGGGCCAGCTCCTCTGCTCTTTCCTCATAGACTGTCCTTTATTAATCCTGGGTCAGCTCCTCTGCTCTCTCCTCATAGACTGTCCTTTATTAATCCTGGGCCAGCTCCGCTGCTCTCTCCTCATAGTCTGTCCTTCATTAATTATGGGCCAGCTCCTCTGCTCTCTCCTCATAGACTGTCCTTTATTAATCCTGGGCCAGCTCCTCTGCTCTCTTCTCATAGGCTGTCCTTTATTAATCCTGGGTCAGCTCCTCTGCTCTTTCCTCATAGACTGTCCTTTATTAATCCTGGGTCAGCTCCTCTGCTCTCTCCTCATAGACTGTCCTTTATTAATCCTGGGCCAGCTCCGCTGCTCTCTCCTCATAGGCTGTCCTTTATTAATCCTGGGCCAGCTCCGCTGCTCTCTCCTCATAGTCTGTCCTTTATTAATCCTGGGCCAGCTCCGCTGCTCTCTCCTCATAGTCTGTCCTTCATTAATCCTGGGCCAGCTCCGCTGCTCTCTTCTCATAGGCTGTCCTTTATTAATCCTGGGCCAGCTCCTCTGCTCTCTCCTCATAGGCTGTCCTTTATTAATCCTGGGCCAGCTTCTCTGCTCTCTCCTCATAGACTGTCCTTTATTAATCCTGGGCGAGGTCCGCTGCTCTCTCCTCGTAGACTGTCCTTTATTAATCCTGGGCGAGGTCCGCTGCTCTCTCCTCATAGGCTGTCCTTTATTAATCCTGGGCCAGCTCCGCTGCTCTCTCCTCATAGTCTGTCCTTTATTAATCCTGGGCCAGCTCCGCTGCTCTCTCCTCATAGTCTGTCCTTCATTAATCCTGGGCCAGCTCCGCTGCTCTCTTCTCATAGGCTGTCCTTTATTAATCCTGGGCCAGCTCCTCTGCTCTCTCCTCATAGGCTGTCCTTTATTAATCCTGGGCCAGCTTCTCTGCTCTCTCCTCATAGACTGTCCTTTATTAATCCTGGGCGAGGTCCGCTGCTCTCTCCTCGTAGACTGTCCTTTATTAATCCTGGGCGAGGTCCGCTGCTCTCTCCTCATAGGCTGTCCTTTATTAATCCTGGGCCAGCTTCTCTGCTCTCTCCTCATAGGCTGTCCTTTATTAATCCTGGGCCAGCTCCTCTGCTCTCTCCTCATAGACTGTCCTTTATTAATCCTGGGCCAGCTCCTCTGCTCTCTCCTCATAGGCTGTCCTTTATTAATCCTGGGCCAGCTCCTTTGCTCTCTCCTCATAGGCTGTCCTTTATTAATCCTGGGCCAGCTCCTCTGCTCTCTCCTCATAGACTGTCCTTTATTAATCCTGGGCCAGCTCCGCTGCTTTCTCCTCATAGGCAGTCCTTTATTAATCCTGGGCCAGGTCCGCTGCTCTCTCCTCATAGGCTGTCCTTTACTAATCCTGGGCCAGCTCCTCTGCTCTCTCCTCATAGACTGTCCTTTATTAATCCTGGGCCAGCTCCGCTACTTTCTCCTCATAGGCTGTCCTTTATTAATCCTGGGCCAGCTCCACTGCTCTCTCCTCATAGGCTGTCCTTTATTAATCCTGGGCCAGCTCCACTGCTCTCTCCTCATAGGCTGTCCTTTATTAATCCTGGGCCAGCTCCTCTGCTCTCTCCTCGTAGACTGTCCTTTATTAATCCTGGGCCAGCTCCGCTGCTCTCTCCTCATAGGCTGTCCTTTATTAATCCTGGGCCAGCTCCGCTGCTCTCTCCTCATAGTCTGTCCTTCATTAATCCTGGGCCAGCTCCTCTGCTCTCTCCTCATAGGCTGTCCTTTATTAATCCTGGGTCAGCTTCTCTGCTCTCTCCTCATAGGCTGTCCTTTATTAATCCTGGGCCAGCTCCTCTGCTCTCTCCTCATAGGCTGTCCTTTATTAATCCTGGGCCAGCTCCTCTGCTCTCTCCTCATAAGCTGTCCTTTATTAATCCTGGGTCAGCTCCTCTGCTCTCTCCTCATAGGCTGTCCTTTATTAATCCTGGGCCAGCTCCTCTGCTCTCTCCTCATAAGCTGTCCTTTATTAATCCTGGGTCAGCTCCTCTGCTCTCTCCTCATAGGCTGTCCTTTATTAATCCTGGGCCAGCTCCTCTGCTCTCTCCTCATAGGAAGAGTAGATAGAAGCATAAAGGACAGAAAGGGGACTGTTATGTGGTTCCAAGTTTGTATGACCACTGCCCAGGGGATGGTGCCTGTAACTGTCAGTCAAAGTGTTGTTGCCATGGTTCTGATTGTCCTCTAGACCATTGAAGTCTTTGGTGACACTCTGGTTGACCGAATCCAGAAGCTTCTGAAGGTCTGTGGAGAGACACAAGGTCAATCAGGAGAAACGACAGGGATTATCCAGTGGCAGTACATTTTAAGGACCTAAATAAAGCATGACATTTCTACCTTTAGATTTTGTGGCATAGAGAAAGTTAAGATATCAGACAGGGGAGGTGATATTAATAATAGACAATGTTTTGGGATTTTCACCCTCCAGACATTATTTCCTGAAGGTCTTAATGATGCCTATGTATGTTATGTTGTGAATTTGAACATGAATTAAGCCCCTATTTAAGATTACTCTGATGTTTTTCGTTTTATGTACCCAATGATTTATGAAATCTCATTGTGGTTTAACAGACGTGTTTAAAACATCTTATTTACATACTTTATTTGAATATTTATGAAATGCATATTGTTATATTTGGTTGCACTTATTTGTTTTTCCTTGGCATCCAACCTCTTTCGATAAGTGGAACGGATGTGGGTGGGGCTAGGTCTACATGAGGGTGCTAATTTAAAAATCTCACAAAAGCTCTGAGGAAGGCCGTGAGGCCGACACGTAAAGCTCTGAGGAAGGCCGTGAGGCCGACACGTAAAGCTCTGAGGAAGGCCGTGAGGCCGGTACGTACAGCTCTGAAGAAGGCCGTGAGGCCGATACGTACAGCTCTGAGGAAGGCCGTGAGGCCGACACGTAAAGCTCTGAGGAAGGCCGTGAGGCCGATACGTAAAGCTCTGAGGAAGGCCGTGAGGCCGATACGTAAAGCTCTGATGAAGGCCTTGAGGCCGATACGTAAAGCTCTGAGGAAGGCCGTGAGGCCGATACGTAAAGCTCTGAGGAAGGCCGTGAGGCCGATACGTAAAGCTCTGATGAAGGCCGTGAGGCCGATACGTAAAGCTCTGACGAAGGCCGTGAGGCCGATACGTAAAGCTCTGAAGAAGGCCTTGAGGCCGATACGTAAAGCTCTGAAGAAGGCCTTGAGGCCGATACGTAAAGCTCTGAGGAAGGCCGTGAGGCCGACACGTAAAGCTCTGAGGAAGGCCGTGAGGCCGATACGTAAAGCTCTGAGGAAGGCCGTGAGGCCGATACGTAAAGCTCTGAGGAAGGCCGTGAGGCCGATACGTAAAGCTCTGAAGAAGGCCGTGAGGCCGATACGTAAAGCTCTGAAGAAGGCCGTGAGGCCGATACGTAAAGCTCTGATGAAGGCCGTGAGGCCGATACGTAAAGCTCTGATGAAGGCCGTGAGGCCGATACGTAAAGCTCTGACGAAGGCCGTGAGGCCGATACGTAAAGCTCTGAAGAAGGCCTTGAGGCTGATACGTAAAGCTCTGAAGAAGGCCTTGAGGCCGATACGTAAAGCTCTGAGGAAGGCCGTGAGGCCGATACGTAAAGCTCTGAGGAAGGCCGTGAGGCCGATACGTAAAGCTCTGAGGAAGGCCGTGAGGCCGATACGTAAAGCTCTGAGGAAGGCTGTGAGGCCGATACGTAAAGCTCTGAGGAAGACCGTGAGGCCGATACGTAAAGCTCTGAGGAAGGCCGTGAGGCCGATACGTAAAGCTCTGAGGAAGGCCGTGAGGCCGATACGTAAAGCTCTGAAGAAGGCTGTGAGGCCGATACATAAAGCTCTGAAGAAGGCTGTGAGGCCGATACATAAAGCTCTGAGGAAGGCCGTGAGGCCGATACGTAAAGCTCTGAGGAAGGCCGTGAGGCCGATACGTAAAGCTCTGAAGAAGGCCTTGAGGCCGATACGTAAAGCTCTGAAGAAGGCCGTGAGGCCGATACGTAAAGCTCTGAGGAAGGCCGTGAGGCCGATACGTAAAGCTCTGAAGAAGGCCTTGAGGCCGATACGTAAAGCTCTGAAGAAGGCCGTGAGGCCGATACGTAAAGCTCTGAGGAAGGCCGTGAGGCCGATACGTAAAGCTCTGAAGAAGGCTGTGAGGCCGATACGTAAAGCTCTGACGAAGGCCGTGAGGCCGATACGTAAAGCTCTGATGAAGACCGTGAGGCCGATACGTAAAGCTCTGACGAAGACCGTGAGGCCGATACGTAAAGCTCTGAGGAAGGCCGTGAGGCCGATACGTAAAGCTCTGAGGAAGGCCGTGAGGCCGATACGTAAAGCTTATTATAGATCAGTGATACTATCAAGAGCAGTGTGCGGTTTCCTTTTTCCTTCATCCTGTGGAGAGATATATACAAAAAAAAACATGACAAGCTATGGACTTTATTTTCAAAAGTTGACCTGATCTCTCTGTAGAATGTGATGCACTTTTTCAAATAGCTCATCAAGAAGAACAGTAGGCTATCGTCGCTGTCGGATGAAAATCTCTTATCTGCAAAACCTTTCAGGAAGTGGAAAATAAAATGTTCAAACTTTAGAATCTACTTTGATAAACATTTATTGGTCCTAGAGTCATGAAATGTTCAGGGTACATTTTGGGGAGTTACTGCTTTCAATACATGTCAAACAATGACAGCAACGCTATATATTGAGAAGATCTGAAGGTATCAGGGTCCCTCAGCTCAGAGTCATTTTCAGAAGAATTTGACAGGAGAGTTGGACTTCTTAGACAAAAATGATCTCATTTCTCCCTCTGCTGTTCATATGCTGTAATGACTTCAAATTCAGATGAGAACGAACAGAGACATGGTATAAAAGTAGGGTTCTGTGTTTTGCTTGATCATGTGACATGCTCGGATTTTAACCTTTATTGAACGTTTTTTTTATATACATATAAAAAAAACATAATCTCAGATGGTCCAGCACCATCCTCAGACAACTGCTTTCCTTTTTAGGGTAATTCTGCTTTCTGGATACGGTTTAAAATACAAGGATAAAATCTTGCAACACTATGGTACAATAAAATGCCACTGCCCTGAATCTTCATAAATCCCTCCAATAGAATGGGATACATGAACCAAAACATTAAATTACACCAAACAGAATTATACCATTTATATTAGCTGTGACAAAATGTGTCATTTGGTGAAACGAACCTGTTGGTAATATACTAAACTAGTGTGCTAGATTCCTCATAGGACCCCATTATAATAGCCAATAACTCAACAAAAAAAGTAAGTAAGATTTCATCAATATAGTTTCGTAATTAGCTCCATTTATTAATGTATTCTCCGGATTAAATATCCTCTTGGAAATTGTACAGCAGGATATTCAGTTGCAGAGAGATAACTCCAATTATATGAGCTTTGATGAAAATAATGAGTGCCCAAATGTTGATTCATTTTTCATCAAAGAGTTTTATATTAAATACTTTAATTTTAAAGCAAAGAAAGTCCCTCCCTTCACTCTAATACCTGCATCCCAAAGAGCACACTACCCCCTCTATAGGGCACTACTTTTGACCAGAGTCCTATGGGCCCTGTTTAAAAGCAGTGCGCTACATAGAACATAGAGTGCTACTTGGGACACATTCATTCTTCCATTCTTCAGGCGACAATGCGCCATTGGGGCGGGCGAAGTGAATGAGCTCTGTGAATATCTCTGGTGCCCAATTTCTGGATTTGAGACATAACTCTGAGGATTATGGAGAACAGCAGTTAATTGTTTAAACCAATGAGGCTGAATGAGTTCTTGATTTTACGACTCCTTATTTTGAGGACGGGGGGCTTTTCTCCCGTACCGACAGACCATCTGGGAGATGCTTTCTTTCTAAGAGGCAGGGTGGATTGAAGAAATTACCTTTTGTTGTACGAGAGGGGCAAACATCTCTATGAGGACAGATTGTGTCATCATCACATCAGAAGGAAGGCTGTTCCTATGACAACAGGTTCCGGGTGTTTGGGTTCTGTGCGTAGACGAGTGTATTTGTGTGTGTGTGTGTGTGTGT
>NC_042965.1:38248506-38523506 GCF_901001165.1 Salmo trutta | reverse complement strand
AGAAGGAAGAGAAGTCAGCTGACACGGAGAAGGAAGAGAAGTCAGCTGACACAGAGAAGGAGGAGAAGTCAGCTGACACAGAGAAGGAAGAGAAGTCAGCTGACACGGAGAAGGAAGAGAAGTCAGCTGACACAGAGAAGGAGGAGAAGTCAGCTGACACAGAGAAGGAGGAGAAGTCAGCTGACAGGGAGAAGGAAGAGAAGTCAGCTGACACGGAGAAGGAGGAGAAGTCAGCTGACACGGAGAAGGAAGAGAAGTCAGCTGACACGGAGAAGGAAGAGAAGTCAGCTGACACAGAGAAGGAGGAGAAGTCAGCTGACACAGAGAAGGAAGAGAAGTCAGCTGACACGGAGAAGGACAGAGGTGGTTCCTACTCTCTTAGAATTAAGGGTGCCAAAAGTGTTCTTCAGCTGTTTCTATAGTAGAACCCTTTTTGGTTCCAGGTAGAACCTTTTTTGTTTCTGCCTGCATCCAAAAAGGGTTCTTCAAAGGGTTATCCTATGGGAACAGCCGAATAACCCTTTATGGTTCTAGATAGCAAACGTTTTTCTAAGACTCTACACAAAACAACCCCTTGCACACAGACAGATAGGGAGATGAGGGTGGTGAGAGGGGGAATGGGGGTGGTGGGAGAGCTAATTGGGGTTGTGGGAGGGGGAATAGGTAGGTGGGAGGGGGAATGGGGGGAGGTGAGAGGGGGGAATGGGGAGGTGGGTGGGTGGGGGATGAGAGTGGTGGAAGGGGGAACGGGGAAGTGCGAGGGGGAATGAAGGAGATGGGAGGGGGAATGGGGGAGGTGGGAGGGGGAATGGGGGAGGTGGTAGGGGGAATGGGCGTGGTGGATGAGAGTGAGGAGAGGGGAATGGGTGAGATGGAGAAAAGAAGATGAGACACACGATGAAGATGAGAGGATATGAAAGAGGTGAGAGATGTTTGAAGGTTTGGTTAGTATTGCACACATGCTCTTTCTCTCAAAGATATAGGCACGCACGCATACACTCACACCAACCCAGCCGCACACACAAACACATTCCTTGACAGAGTAGGACATAAGAGGATTCGCAGAGACAGTCACGTCTCACCCTCTCTCTCTCTCTCCCTCACCCTCTCTCTCTCTCTGTCTCTCTCTCTTTCTCTCTCTCTCTCTCACTCATTCTCCCTCTCTCTCCCCTGTGCCCTTCCTTCTCTCCAGCCTGTCTGTCAAGGGCTGTACAGGTCCTGAGTGTGTGTGTGTGTGTGTGTGTGTGGGTGTGTGTGTGTGTGTGTGTGTGTTTGTGTCCAGGCCCATCAGGCTAATTAAGAGAAGGAAGAGGAGAGGAGAGGAGTAAAACAACATTTCGCTCTCCCAATGTCCTCTACTGCCACAGACAGACACAGACAAGCAGCCCCAAGGAGTGTGGATGTGTGGCTGCCTGGGAGTGGTGTGTAGGTGTGTAGGCGTGTGAGAGAGCGAGGGAGTGGGAGAGAGTTTATGTGTGTGTGTGTTTGTGTGTGTGTGTGTGTGTGTGTGTGTGTGTGTGTGTGTGTGTGTGTGTGTGTGTGTGTGTGTGTGTGTGTGTGTGTGTGTGTTTGGATGTGTGTGTTGTGCGACTGGATTTGCCTCATCTCGGAGACAACCATTTTAAGGATACAAACCCTGAAGGAAACTCGGAAGGTGGATAAAAGCGACAGATCAAAGTAAAGAGCTGTAGGGGGAAAGAGAGATGAAAGAAAAGAGAAGGAATAGCTTTGGCAGAGACAAACTGGTCCCATTTGGTGTCAGTGGAGCTCTCTATTATTACCCTCGGCCAGGATCCCTGGGTAACAGGAAATAAAAAGTGTTAAGCTGTGTGTGTGTGTGTGTGTGTGTGTGTGTGTGTGTGTGTGTGTGTGTGTGTGTGTGTGTGTGTGTGTGTGTGTGTGTGTGTATTAAGAAACATTCATCATGCCACAATCTTCTGTGACTCCCCGCACAGCCTTGGAGTGGAGAAACCCGGACTATTATCAAACTCCTAATTGACTGGTCGATAGACAAAATAAACACACAGGCAAGCAATATTAAGAAGGGATAGGAAATGGGATTCAGAGCAGAGTGAGAACTGAGGGGTTTCGAAGTTGTAACAGTTGCAGATCTCCCTTCCTGTAGATAGAAACTCAAACAGGAAGTACCTGAGCTAAGGTCTATTCAATTCTAGTCTGACCAATCAGAATCTATGCTTCAAGATTGTTTTGATCACGCGGACTGGGATATGTTCCGGGTAGTCTATGAGAATACATTGACATATGCACAGACACGGTGACTAAGTTCATCAGGAAGTGTATAGGGGATGTGCATAGACCTCTCTCCCTATACCAGTCTGCTGTTCCCACTTCAAGATGTCTACCATTGTTCTTGTACCTGAAAGCGAAGGTAACTGAACTAAATGACTATCGCCCCGTAGCACTCACTTCTGTCATCATGAAGTGCTTTGAGAGACTAGTCAAGGATCACATCACCTCCACCTTACCTGACACCCTAGACCCACTTCAATTTGCTTACCACCCCAATAGGTCCACAGACGATGCAATCGCAATCACACTGCACACTGCCCTAACCCATCTGGACAAGAGGAATACCTATGTAAGAATGTTGTTCATTGACTACAGTTCAGCCTTCAACACCATAGTTCCCTCCAAGCTCATCATTAAGCTTGGGGCCCTGGTTCTGAACCCTGCCCTGTGCAACTGGGTCCTGGACCTCCTATCGGGCCGCCCCCAGGTGGTGAAGGAAGGAACACCTCCTCTTTGCTGATCCTCAATACAGGGACTCCACAAGGGCACGTTCTCTGCCCACTCCTGTACTCCCATGACTGCGTGGCCACGCACACCACCAGCTCAATCATCAAGTTTGCAGACGACACAACAGTAGTAGGCCTGATTACCAACATTGACAAGACAGCCAAGAGGGAGGAGGTGAGGGCCCCGGAGGAGTGTCGGCAGAAAAATTACCTCTCCCTCAACGTCAACAAAACAAAGGAGACAGTGTGGTGAAGAAGGAGCAAGAGCGCCTCTTCAACCTCAGGAGGCTGAAGAAATTTGGCTTGGCCCCTAAGACCCTCACAAACTTTTACAGATGTTCAATTAAGAGCATCCTGCCGGACTGTATCACAGCCTGGTACTGCAACTGCACCTGCCCTCCAGGACACCTACAGCACCCGATGTCACAGGAAGGCCAAATAGATCATTAAGGACATCAACCACCCGAGCCACAGCCTGTTCACCTCGAGAGACTGAAGAACAGCTTCTTTCTGAAGGCCATCAGACTGTTAAATATCCATCACTAGCCGGCTACCACCCGGTTACTCAACTCTGCACCTTACAGGCTGCTGCCCTACATACAAAGACATGGAATCACTGGCCACTTTAATAATGGAACACTAGTCACTTTAATAATGTTTACATGCTGCTTTACTCATTTCATATGTATGCTGTATTCTGTTCTACTGTATTTTAGTCAATGCCACTCAGACATTGCTCGTCCTAATATTTATATATTTCTTAATTTCATTCTTTCAGATTAGTCTGTATTGTTGTGAATTGTTAGATATTACTGCACTGTTGGAGCTAGAAACACAAGCATTTCGCTACACCCGCAATAACATCAGCTCAGTATGTGTTTGTGACCAATTACATTTGGTTTGATTTGATACTCTGAGCAGCGCTTTTGTGGCATACTCCGCCCTCCATCTCTCCATCCTTCTCTACTCCCTCTATCCCTCTCTGCTCCCTCCATCACTCTCTGCTCCCTCCATCCCTCTCTGCTCCCTCCATCACTCTCTGCTCCCTCTCTCCCTCCTCCTTTCCCCATCACTAATAGTTTCATAGGGAGGTGGGGGGTCATTTCCTAATACTTTATAGCCAGGTCCATTGTGAGAGCAGAGCACCTTCAGGGTGCTTTATAAACTTTATGAGTCCATCCATTCTTCTTCTCTGTATCTCGTCTGACACCTTCAAAAGCAAAGCATTCAAATCGTTAGCTTCTCCGGGTAGTCGTTCCCACCTCTACATTACCAGAGAGAGAGATATAAAGAGAGTGTGTTTGAAAAGGAGAGAGATATATAGAGAGGGAATGAGATTGAAAAGGAGAGAGAGATATAGAGAGGGACTTTTAAAAGTATACTTGAGTCTGGTCCATACAAAGGAGAGCTGGAGAGAGAGAAGAGAGAGATAAAGAGAGAGAGAGAGGGAGAGGGAGAGGGAGAAGAGAGAGAGAGAGAGAGAGAGAGAGAGAGAGAGAGAGAGAGAGAGAGAGAGGAGAGAGAGAGAGAGAGAGAGAGAGATAGATAGATAGATAGATAGATAGATAGATAGATAGATAGATAGATAGAGAGGGGAAGGTGTGAAGGCAGCAGACAGAGAGAGAGAGAGAGAACGATATAAAGAAGGTTTGTCACGTGTCACTTGAATAGCAGGAGGGGTGAAGTCAGGCGCAGGAGACTGAGGTCTGTGAAACACACCTTTAATAAATAGTCAAAAAATGCCGCAACACACGCAAACAAAATAGGAGAACAGCTCCTAAATACAGTGGAACGGGACGCAGCCCGGCAACCCTAATGCCTAAGAATACGCAGCGTAGAGAGGACAAACAATTCCCCTTCTTGCCCAAAAGGAATGACATAAAATAATCCCGCACAAATCCCCAAATGAAACAGACAAACTAAATACCCCACTAATTAACTAACACAGAACAGGTGCTGACCTAGACAGACATAACCAAAAGACACAGAAACATAGATCGGTGGCAGCTAGTAGGCCGGCGACGACAACCGCCGAGCACCGCCCGACCGGGGAGAGGGGCCACCTTCTGTGGACGTTGTGACAAGGTTAGAGAAGAGAGAGTGTGTCAAAGAGAGGGGGGAAAAGAGGAAATATATGTCCTCTGTGTACATCATAATATCATTATCATTGAAAAGATGATATAAACATGACACTGAGTTTTCTCAGTTTCCACCTCATTTTGTAGGCAGTGTGCACATAGCCTATCTTCTCTTAAAAGAGCCAGGTCTGCCTACGGCAGATTTTCTCAATAGCAAGGCAATGCTCACTGAGTCTGTACATAGTCAAAGCTTTCCTTAAGTTTGGGTCAGTCACAGTGGTCAGGTATTCTGCCAATGTGTTTTTTTCTGTTTAGGGCCAAATAACAATCTAGTTTGCTCAGTTTTTTGTTGTTAATTCTTTCCAATGTGTCAAGTAATTTGTCTTTTGTTTTCTCATGATTTGGTTGGGTCTAATGGTGTTCCTGTCCTGGGGCTCTGTGGGGTATGTTTGTGTTTTGTGAACAGAGCCCCAGGACCAGCTTGCTTAGGGGACTCTTCTCCAGGTTCATCTCTCTGTAGGTGATGGCTTTGTTATGGAAGGTTTGGGAATCGCTTCCTTTTAGGTGGTTGTAGAATTTAACGGCTCTTTTCTGGATTTTGATAATTAGCGGGTACCGGCCTGATTCCCATTTTGTAAATTCTTGGTTGGTGAGCGAATCCCAGACCTCACAACCATAAAGGGCAATGGGTTCCATAACTGATTCAAGTATTTTTTTGCCAGATCCTAATTGGTATGTTGAATTGTATGTTCCTTTTGATGGCATAGAAGGCTGTTCTTACCTTGTCTCTCAGCTAATTCACAGTTTTGTGGAAGTTACCTGTGGCACTGATGTTTAGGCAGAGGTATGTCCTTTTTTGTGTGCTCTAGGGCAACGGTTTCTAGATGGAATTTCTATTTGTGGTCCAGGCAACTGGACCTTTTTTGGAACACCATTATTTTTGTCTTACTGAGATTTACTGTCAGGGGTCAGGTCTGACAGAATCTGTGCAGAATATCTAGGTGCTGCTGTAGACCGTCCTTAGACCAGATCCTCAGCAAACAGTAGACATTTGACTTCAGATTTTAGTAGGGTGAGGCCGGGTGCTGCGGACTGTTCTAGTGCCCTCGCCATTTAATTTATATATATATATATATATGATCTGGTATATATATATGATCTGGTATATATATATATATATATATATATATATATATATATATATATATATATATATATATATATATATATATGAAGAGGGTGGGGCTTAAGCTGCATTCCTGTCTCACCCCACAGCCCTGTGGAAAGAAATGTGTGTGTTTTTGCTAATTTTAACCACACACTTTTTTGTCTACATGGATTTTAGAATGTCGTATGTTTGTCCTCCAACACCACTTTCCATTAATTTGCATAGCAGACCCTTATGCCAAATTGAGTCAAAAGCTTTTTTGAAATCATCAAAGCATGAGAAGACTTTGCATTTATTTTGGTTTGTTTGTTTGTCAATTAGGGTGTGCAGGGTGAATACGTGGTCTGACGTATGGTAATTTGGTAAAAAGACCATTTGACATTTGCTCAGCACGTTGTTTTCACTGATGAAATGTAAGAGTCTGCTGTTAATAATAATGCAGAGGATTTTCCCAAGGTTGCTGTTAACGCATATCCCACGGTAGTTATTGGGGTCAAATGTATCTCCACTTTTGTGGATTGGGGTGATCAGTCCTTGGTTCCAAATATTGGGGAAGATGCCAGAGCTGAGGATGATGTTAAAGAATTTAAATATAGCCAATTGAAATTTGTAGTTTGTATATTTTATCATTTCATTGAGGATACCATCAACACGACAGGCCTTTTTAGGTTGGAGGGTTTGTATTTTCTCCTGTATTTCATTCAAGGTAATTGGAGAATCCAGTGGGTTCTAGTAGCTTTTAATAGTTGATTCTAAGATTTGTATTTGATCATGTATATGTTTTTGCTGTATGTTCTTTTTTATAGGGACAAAAATATTGGAGAAGTTACCCATACATCTCCATTTTGGATAGATAACTCTTTCTGTTGTTGTTTGTTTAGAGTTTTCCAATATTCCCAGAAGGGGTTAGATTCTATGGATTCTTCAATTACATTGATCTGATTTCTTCTTTTTTTCTTATTGTATTTCTGTATTGTTCTAATGATTCACCATAGTGAAGGCGTAGGCTCAGGTTTTCTGGGTCTCTATGTTTTTGGTTGGACAGGTTTCTCAATGTCTTAGGTTTTCGTATTGTTGTTAATTTTCTTTGGTTTTCTGTTTGACATTTTTTGATTTCTCTCTCTCTCTCTCTCTCTCTCTCTGTCACTCTCTCATTTCCTTTCTTTTTTCTTCCAATCCCCCTTTCTCCCTTCTACCTTCACCCCCTGTGTTGGGTCAATATACAGTGAACCTGAGGTGACATGGAGATGGAGGAATGCAATCTCCTCTCTGCTCTGCTCCCTGGGGGTTTGACTTATAGTTCATCTGTCTGCCTGCCTTGGCCCAGGGCGGTCTGTACGAGCCACACTCATCTCTGTGTCGCTACACAGCGTTAGTAACTCAGCCCGTACTCCCTTTGTCTTTATGAATCACACTCATCTCGGAGGTTCTGTTCCAAAATCTACCCTACTGGAGCATATCAACGCCTGTAGAATGAAACAGAGGATTGGGCATCAATTGTAAGTGATTTACTAGTGTAGTGTGGCTATTGGAATGTAGCCTGTGCCTCTACTGCCTTGGTAACTAACTGCTGACTCAGAGGCTTGGTGGCTGACTCAGAGCCCAGACATGCATATACACAGCTGATTCAGAGGGTCGGTGACTGACTCAGAGCCCAGACATGCATACACACAGCTGACTCAGAGGGTCGGTGACTGACTCAGAGCCCAGACATGCATACACACAGCTGACTCAGAGGGTTGGTGTCTGACTCAGAGCCCAGACATGCATACACACAGCTGACTCAGAGGGTTGGTGTCTGACTCAGAGCCCAGACATGCATACACACAGCTGACTCAGAGGGTCGGTGACTGACTCAGAGCCCAGACATGCATACACACAGCTGCCTCAGAGGGTCGGTGACTGACTCAGAGCCCAGACATGCATACACGCAGCTGACTCAGAGGGTGTGTGTCATTACAGATACTGAATGATTCAGATTCAGATAAAGGGGGTTTAATAGTCACATGTACAGGGTTGCTCCAACATGCAGGACTAGTGAAATAAAAAAATGGCAATGGTAATAAGCACAGTAGAAAAAGAAATAGCGCTATATAATAATAACAACTGTGGCAGTGATGAATGAATGCATGATCATTGGGGTGGAGGCAGAGTGAAGACTGTTGAAGTGGGGTGGAATGACCACAGGGGGAGCAGCAGCATGATCATCGAGGGGTTGGGGTGGAATGACCACAGGGGGAGCAGCAGCATGATCATCGAGGGGTTGGGGTGGAATGACCACAGGGGGAGCAGCAGCATGATCATCGAGGGGTTAGGGTGGAATGACCACAGGGGGAGCAGCAGCATGATCATCGAGGGGTTAGGGTGGAATGACCACAGGGGGAGCAGCGGCATGATTATTGAGGAGAAAGAATGTCCATAGAGGGAGTAGAAGGAGGGGGGGGAGCAGCGGGAGAAAGAATGTCCATAGAGGGAGTAGAAGGAGGGGGGGAGCAGCAGGAGAAAGAATGTCCATAGGGGGAGTAGAAGGAGGGGGAGCAGCGGGAGAAAGAATGTCCATAGGGGGAGTAGAAGGAGGGGGGAGCAGCGGGAGAAAGAATGTCCATAGGGGGAGTAGAAGGAGGGGGGAGCAGCGGGAGAAAGAATGTCCATAGGGGGAGTAGAAGGAGGGGGGGAGCAGCAGGAGAAAGAATGTCCATAGAGGGAGTAGAAGGAGGGGGGGAGCAGCGGGAGAAAGAATGTCCATAGAGGGAGTAGAAGGAGGGGGGGAGCAGCAGGAGAAAGAATGTCCATAGAGGGAGTAGAAGGAGGGGGGGAGCAGCAGGAGAAAAAATGTCCATAGGGGGAGTAGCAGGGAGGAGAGGGGAGCAGGTAGCTGACTAGTGGTGCTATTCAGCAGCCTGATGGTCTGGGGGTAGAAGCTATTGGCCAGTCTGACAGTTTCTGCCATGATGCTCCTATACTGCCCTCCTCTGAGTGATGGAAGCAGGGAGAACAGGACATGGTTTGAGTGGCTGGGGTCACTGATGACCTTCTTGGCCTTCCTGCGACACCTGGTGTTGTAGGTGTCCTAGAGGGCAGGCAGTGAGCAGGCAATGGTGCGTTCGGCTGCACGTATCACCCTCTGAAGAGCCTTGTGGACTTGCCCTGCGGTGGAGTTGCCGTAGCTGTGATGCAGCCCGACAGTATGCTCTCGATGGTGCTCCTGTAGAACACTGTGAGAGCCCTCGGGGACAGATCGAATTTGAAGAGTTGTAGAGTCGCTGTCGTGCCTTCTTCACCATAGTGTCCGTGTGGTAAGACCATTTCTGCTTCTCTGAGATGTGTACGCTGAGAAATGTGAAGTTATTGACCATCTCCCCGGGACCCCAATGATGAGGATGGGGGCGTGTCCAGCCTGGTTCCTCCGGAAGTTCACAATCAGCTCCTTTGTTTTGCTAACGTTGAGGGAGAGGTTGTTTACCTGTCACCACGGCGTCAGAGTGCTTCCCTCCTCCCTGTAGGCTGTCTCGTCGTTGCTGGGGATCACACCTACTACTGTTGTGTTGTCAGCAAACTTGATGGAGTTGGAACTATGTGAGGCCACACAGTCGTGGGTATACAGAGAATACAGGAGGGGACTGAGGACGCACCCTTGTGGGGCCCCCCGTGTTGAGGATCAGTGTCATTGACGTAATGTTGCCTACCTTCACCACCTGGGGGCGGCCCGTGAGGAAGTTCAGGACCCAGGAGCACAGGGAGGAGTTCAGACCCAGGGCTGTGAGCTTTGTAATGAGCTTATAGAGAACTATGGTATTGAAGGCCAAGCTGTAGACAATGAACAGTATCCTCATATATGCGTTCCTTTTATACAGGTGGATAAGGGCAGTGTGCAGTACAATGATGATTGCGTCGTTTCTTTTTGTGATCTGTGATCGTGTTTCACCATCTTGATTGATCTGCGTAAATCACACCGTTTAACCAAACTATTGTCCCCAGTTATCTTGCCCTGTTTATAAGCAACATATCTCTCTCAGTTTTCCGACAAGGCTGCTATCAATGGTTTATGATTCGTGTACGTTTTGAGAGGTACTATCGGTATCACGTCATCAATGCATTTTGTGATGAATCCAGTGACTCAGTCAGCGTATTCATTGACATTATCTCCAGAGGTAACCCGGAACATATTCCAGTCCACGTGATCAAAACAGTCTTTGAACGTGAATTATGATTGGTTGGAACTTCCCTCTTGAGTCTTTGTTAGTAATCAGGGAGAAGCAAGATGGAGTCATGGGGGTGCATGGCGATAATCCCGGTGGCGATAACTCTCTCGGAAGGTAAAAATGACTACATTTAATGACCAAGTATTCCATGTCGGGGAAGCAGAAACTTGCAAGTTCCTGTATGTTTCCCCTGCCATACCATGTGTTCTTGATCATAAAGCAGAACCCACCATCTTTGCTCTTGCCAGAGAGATCCTGCTTCCTATCCATTCCAAAAAACAGATATAATATATCATCCGTCTGGGTGTCGGAAGAAAGCCACGCCTCAGAAAAACAGAGTATGTTGCAGGATCTGATGTCCCTCTGGAAGGAGATCCTCTCTCTGTGATCATCAAGTTTGTTCATTAATAGTTTAACATTGGTGAGTAGTATGCTCAGTAATGGAGGACAGTTGCCAGGTGTGTTAATTACCTTTACATTTTAATTTTACTAGGCAAGTCAGTTAAGAACAAATTGTTATTTTCAATGATAGCCTAGGAACAGTGGGTTAACTGCCTTGTTCAGGGGCAGAATGTCAGATTTTACCTTGTTGACTCAGGGATTTGATCTTGCAACCATTCAGTTACAAGTCCAACACTCAAACCACTAGGCTACCTGCTGCCCCTAATATAACAGACACTCTTATCCAGAGTGACTTATAGTAGTGAGTGCATACATTTTAATACTTTTTCATACTGGTCCCCCATGGGGATCAAACCCACAACCCTGGCTCCATGCTTTACCAACTGAGCTACACGGGACTACTAATCTCACTGAGACCCCGCCACATTTGATTTGATTTGAACTGAAACACAACCTACTGCCCTGCCCTGCTCTGGGCTGGCTGGGGTCAAGAGGTCACAGTGTTGATGAGTGATGAATGTGTTAGTCATCATGTTGTGTGACTCTGTCCTGGCCTCTGCCTTACTATTATGCAGCTACACAACATGATGACCATCCTAACACTAGTGCCTAATCTATCTGTCTGCCATCTTGGAGAGCTCAGGAGTGAGTCAGTTTATCATGCTCAGGGGATAAACATCCTGACATCACAGAGTCATCCATCACCTGTAGCCCATCTCCAAATGTACAAGTTCATTTCCTCCGACGCGCAAAAATGTATCCTAGCTGAGAAACCGTTGGAAAAAAACAAACGTTTCAAAGGTTGTTATCTGTGTTCTGATGAATCCTATTCTAAGATACTTTTATCTGTCTAACATCCTCCTTTGCTCCCTCTTTCTTTACCTCCTGTCCTCCCTCCCATTTTCTACCCCTCCCTCCCAGGGCTGCCCAGATAAATGCCTGCCTAGATAATGAAATTAATGGCTCCCTTCCTGACCAAGGCCGCCTCACCTCATATTCATTTGAACAAAGTCGGGGGAGAAGACAAGAGAGTGAGTGAATGATAGGGAGGAGAGAGAGTGTGACAGAGAGAGAGAGATGGGGAGGAGAGAGAGGGAGAGAGGGATGGGGAGGAGAAAGAGAGAGATGGGAGGAGAGAGAGAGATGGGGAGGAGAGATAGAGTGAGAGAAAGATGGGGAGGAGAGATTGAGAGAGAGAGATGGGAGAGATGGGGAGGAGAGAGAGAGATGGGAGGAGAGAGGGAGGAGCGAGAGAGAGATGGGGAGGAGAGAGAGAGATGGGAGGAGAGAGGGAGGAGAGAGAGAGAGATGGGGAGGAGAGAGAGAGATGGGAGGAGAGAGGGAGGAGAGAGAGAGAGATGGGGAGGAGAGAGAGAGAGAGATGGGAGGAGAGAGAGAGAGATGGGAGGAGAGAGGGAGGAGAGAGATGGGGATGAGAGAGAGAGATGGGGAGGAGAGAGAGAGATGGCCATATTGTGTTTCATGTTTGGAGACATCAGTGTAATGAATGTGGTCGTAAGGGCTTGAGGCGTGAAGGTGTCATTGTGACTGACTACTGCCTGACTGCAGCTGACAGTATGGTGGAGAGAGAGAGTGTGAAAGGATAGGCGGTTTCACCTTATTCTCTGCCTCAACGGCTCTTCGTACTGTCGATTTAGTTTCTGTTCTCTGTAGTATTTCTGTTTTTAGTTTTTCACCTTTTGTCTGCTTATTTTATTATCATGAAATCCATACAATCAAATGTACTCTGTTTAAAAGAACAGCACTACCTTTATCTAACTGCAGTTGTCTCATAGGACTGCCATTGTCTGGGATCTCTTTCTCTGAGGTGCAATCATTGTTTGTGTGTAAATACATCACTATGTTGTCAGCTATGCCCACACAGTTAACCCGAAGCACTTTTTCTTTGAAAAAAACTGACACCTTTTCCAAATGTCAAACTCTAATTCAGCTGTCATATCAAAGGAATTTGTTTTGAGAAGAAATGTCAAAAGATGAGATGAATCAGGCAATCGTTAGACACTCAAATGTTAACTATTCATCATGTTGCTGCCAATTTGCTTCTGGTGGGTTAGGGTTGTTATGGTAACGACTAACAAGGAGGGGAATAAGAGTACATATGACAGAAAGAGTACAGAAAGATTAGTGCTTTTTTTGGCATGAAACAGATGGATGAAGAGAGACGGATAAGATCTCTGTGCTGAGATTCCTAGATTTCCAAATCTTTTGATCTTTCTCATGTGTTTTTATTTTGTAATACAAAAGAAATCTTATGAAGACACATCCATTTTTCCCATCGTATTAATTGGAATACAAACTACACAATTGATCTAACTCTTACACTGAACATCCTATGTTAACATATTTTAACAAATACAGGCAGCCCCCGAAGCACATAAATATCATCAGCTTGTCCTACTGCCCTTCTGCACTGATAGTTACTGAATATTGTGCTGTTTAGTACTTTGCAACAACATATTTGAGCTGTCTGTGATATAAATTAAAGAATCAAACTATAACGCTGATCTGCAATACAGTAAGAGTACAGCCTCAGGGACCTGAGGGGAGGTCAGGGAGCAGTGGACGGGGGTGAAAGGTCGAGCTGACTGGGCCTTCTTCCTCCCTGGGTCGATGTCAAAGTCTGAGTGTGAACAGGGAGGATGGGGTTCGGAGCGCTGCCCTCCTCTGCGCCTCCTCCTGATCCCAATTCTGGAGGAGGTGGAAGTAGCCCCGACCTGACCGCTGGCACCAAACTCCTGGGGGATAGAGGTACAACACAATCATTTTCCAAGCTAGCATATATGTCACATAAACCCAAACCACAGCTAAATGCAGCACTAACCTTTGATGATCTTCATCAGATGACACTCCTAGGACATTATGTTTTACAATACATGCATGTTTTGTTCAATCAAGTTCATATTTATATCAAAAACCAGCTTTTTACATTAGCATGTGATGTTCAGAACTAGCATTCCCACCGCAAACTTCCGGTGAATTTACTTAATTACTCATGATAAACATTGACAAAATACATAACAATTATTTTAAAAATTATAGATACAGAACTCCTTTATGCAATCGCTATGTCAGATTTTAAAATAGCTTTTCGGCGAACGCACATTTTGCAATATTCTGAGTATATAGCTCGGCCATCACGGCTAGCTATTTTGACATCTGCCAACTTCAGGGTCACCTAAACTCTAAAAATTTGATTACCTTTTGCTGTTCTTCGTCAGAATGCACTCCCAGGACTTCTACCTCAACAACAAATGTTGTTTTGGTTCCAAATAATCCATAGTTATATCCAAATACCTCCGTTTTGTTCGTGTGTTCAGGTCACTATCCGAAGGGTAACGCGCGAGAGCATTTCGTGACAAAAAATTTAAAAATATTCCATTACCATACTTAGAAGCATGTCAAACGCTGTTTAAAATCAATTTTTATGCTACTTTTCTCATAAAATAGTGATAATATTCCAACCGGGAAACGTTGTATTCATTCAAAGACTGAAAGAAAAAAATTGAGAAGTCTTGTGAACGCGCATCTCCAGTCTCACTGTCCCCAGGCTGACCACTTACAAACTCTGCTGCTGTACTTTCCAAGAGACAGCAGACACCTCATTCCACTTTCTGGCGGCTTTAGAGAGCCAATGGAAGCCTTAGAAAGTGTCACGTTACAGCAGAGATGCTGTAATGTCGATAGAGATGCAACAGAAGGACAACAAATTGTCAGACAGGGCACTTCCTGCATGGAATCTTCTCAGGTTTTGGCCTGCCATATGAGTTCTGTTATACTCTCAGACACCATTCAAACAGTTTTAGAAACTTTAGAGTGTTTTCTATCCAAATCTACTAATTATATGCATATTCTAGTTTCTGGGCAGGAGTAGTAACCAGATTAATTCGGGTACGTTTTTTATCCGGCCGTGAAAATACTTTCCCCTAGCCCCAACAGGCTAAGTAAGCCAAGTTCTTCTTTGCAAATTGACTAGATAACGCTAGCTATTTAACACTTCTAGAATATAGTAATATATTGCTAATTGCTAGCTAGCTATATAATGCACGTTTATGTCACGGTTGTCGTCTTCGTCTTCAGACGATATAACGAAATCATCGTCGGAAAAGGTAGACCAATACGCAGCAGAGTCGATAGAGTTCATCTTGAACATTTAATGAAATCCACACGAATACAAAAACAACAAAACGAATGATAACCTGACAGTCTGCAAAGCAAAGCTCAACACAGCACAATCACCCACAAATCACAAACACACCCTACTATATGAGACTCTCAATCAAAGGCAGATAGACAACACCTGCCTTCAACTGAGAGTCCCAACCCCAATTAACCAAACATAGACATACATTCACTAGACTCCCCATAGAAATACCTAAACATAAACCAACACCCGGAATTACTAAAACAAACACCCTTTTAACAAAACACACCACCCTGAACCACATAAAACAAATACCCTCTGTCACGCCCTGACCAAACTACAAAACAATTAACCTTATATACTGGCCAGGACGTGACAGTTTAATTTGTTTTCTTGCTGTATTTAAATATCCGGTAGCCAACTGTGTCTGTGGTGCAAGAAAACGTTCATGTTTACAAAAGTATCCATTAGTCTCAAGACAAGGGTTTAGCTAATTTAAGTACATTTCCAAGAAGAAATCCTAAAGCATTATTTTCAAGAATCCCATTTCTTCTTAACTTTTTTCTTAGGAAGAAACTAAGGAAAAATCTTAAGAACATTTCCAATAACTTTACTGAGGAATTGCAACTTTGCTTAACTTTCTTCTTAAGTCTATACTTAAGGAAAAAATGGCAGTTAAGAAGAAATTTCTTCTTAAGAAGGTTTTGTGAATCTGGCCCCAGGTCCCCACAAGAATAGTTAAACACGTCCACACACACACACACACACACACACACACACACACACACACACACACACACACACACACACACACACACACACACACACACACACACACCACACACACACACACACACCACACACACACAAAATGTTTCTCTTGGAGGACATCAGTGTTTCAAATCAAATCAAAGTTTAGTTGTCACGTGCGCCGAATACAACAGGTGTAGACCTTACATTGAAATGCTTACTTACAGGCTCTAACCAATAGTGCGAAAAAAAGGTGTGTGTGTGTGTAGGTAAGTAAAGAAATAAAACAACAGTAAAAAGACATTTGAAAATAACAGTAGCAAGGCTATATACAGACACCGGTTAGTCAGGCTTATTGAGGTAGTATGTACATGTAGGTATATGGTGAACAGAGAGTAGCAGTAACGTAAAAAGAGGGGTTGGCGGGTGGTGGGACACAATGCAGATCTTAAATGTTAATTTGCTCTGTTTCAGGCTGAATATTGTTTAACTCCAGATTGCTGCTATGCCTTTATCAAAGCATCTTTCTATCAGCATATGTAGTGTGTGTGTCACAGGAGGTTGGTGACACCTTCATTTGGGAGGACGGGCTAGTGGGAATGGCTGGAGCGGAATAAGTGGAATGATATCAAATACATCAAACAGATGGTTTCCATGGTTTCCATGTGTTTGATGCCATTCCATTTGTTCCGTTCCAGCCATTATTATGAGCTGTCCTCCCCTCAGCAGCCTCCACTGTGTGTGAAAATAACACCGAAGCTCCTCTCGATTATCCACACGGAGGGAAAACAGCCACTATTCATTGAGGCAATTTCTCTTTTTCTCTAAACGCCGAAACGGCAAACTTTCCTTTCCCCAAACACCTGGATGAATTATTCAATAATCTGGGTTTTATCAGAAGCTGTCAGAAATGTCAGCCATTTTAGGGGCGCCCTTGGATGTCCTGGGAGGGTATTTTCTGTCTACATGCCCCGTGGTGAGGTTGGGGGTGGTTGAAGCCCTCCCTCCACACACACACACACACACACACACACACACACACACACACACACACACACACACACACACACACACACACACACACACACACACACACACCAAATGCCAGGTCTCTGCTGCCCGCAGGACACAGCGATGACAGAACGTGCCCGCCCCACAGTGGACAAACTGTTGCATTTCAACACTACACTGAGAAAATATATCCTGAAGAAAAATATAAACGCAACATATATATGACACAAGCCGACCAGACAAGCTAAATTCCTTTAATGCCCGCTTCGAGGCAAGCAACAGTGAAGCATGCATGAGAGCACCAGCTGTTCCGGAATGGCTGTGTGATCATGCTATTCGTAGCTGATGTGAGCAAGACCTTTAAACAGGTCAAAGCTATTCACAAAGCCGCGGGGCCAGATGGATTACCACGACGTGTACTCAGAGCATGCGTTGATCAACTGGCAAGTGTCTTCACTGACATTTTCAACCTCTCCCTGACTGAGTCTGTTATACCTACATGTTTCAAGCAGACCACAATAGTCCCTGTGCCCAAGAACACTAAGGTAACCTGCCTAAATGACTACTGACCCATAGCACTCACGTCTGTAGCCATGAAGTGCTTTGAAAAGCTGGTCATGGCTCACATCAACACCATCATCCCAGAAACCCTAGAACCACTCTAATTCGCATACCGCCCGAACAGATGACAGAATCTCAATCACAATCCACACTTCTCTTTCCCACCTGGACAAAAGGAACACCTATGTGAGAATGCTGTTCATTGATTACAGCTCACCAACATAGTGCCCACAAAGCTAAGGACCCTGGGACTAAACACCTCCCTCTGCAACTGGATCTTAACAGGCCACCACACTGATCCTCAACACAGGGTCCCTGCTTAGTCCCCTCCTGTACTCCCACAACCTCATCATTAAGTTTACTGACAACACAACAGTGGAAGGCCTGATAACCAACAATGATACAGCCTATAGGGACAATGTCAGAGACCCAGCAGTGTGGTGCCAGGACAACATTTAGATTTTAGTCATTTAGCAGACACTCTTATCCAGAGCAACTTACAGTAGTGAATGCATACATTTCATACATTTTTTTTTTCTTTTCCCATACTGGTCCCCCATGGGAATTGAACCCACAACCCTGGTGTTGCAAACACCATGCTCTACCAACTGAGCCACACAGGGCCTCTCCCTCAACATATTATTATTGTACCTTTATTTAACTAGGCAAGTCAGTTAAGAACAAATTCTTAATTTCAATGACGGTCTAGGAACAGTGGGTTAACTGCCTTATTCAGGGGCAGAATGACAGATTTGTATCTTGTCAGCTCGGGGATTCAAACTTGCAACCTCTCGGTTAATAGCCCAATGCTCTAACCAGTAGGCTACCGTGCCACCCCTGACATAAGCAAGACAAAGGTGCTGAATGTGGACTACAGGAAAAGGAGGGCTGAACATGCCCCCATTCACATTAACAGGGTTGTAGTGGAGTGGATTGAGAGTTTCAAGATTCTTGGTGTCCACATCACCAACAAACTATCATGGTGCAAACACAGCAAGACAGTCATGTAGTGGGCACAACAACACCTTTGCCCCCTCAGGAGACTAAAAAGATTTGGCATGGGTCCCCGGATCCTCAAAGGTTTCTGCAGCTGCACCATCGAGAGCATCCTGACCGGTTGCATCACCGCCTGGTATGTCAATTGCTCTGCATCCAACCGTAAGGCACTACAGAGGGTAGTGCGTACAGCTCAGTACATCACTGCGGCCAAGCTTCCTGCCTTCCAGGACCTATATGCTAGGCGACGTCAGAGGAAAGCCTAAAAAATTGTCAAAGACTCCAGCAAGTAATCATTTCGGGTGCATTCGTAAATTCAGTCTGGCATCTACTCCGATTTCAGAGCACTCTCGTCTGAGTGTGCCAGAGAGCGCAGAATAACTGATGAATTTATGAACGCTCAACACCCGTTGAATATGGCCGGTGTCAGTAAACGTCAGTAAACTCATCGGCCAGAGCATCCGGTGTGCGCTCTGAACGCGAAATGCTCTGAATTTGGAACGGACAATCTGACAGCACAGTTTCAGTTGCAGTCACCAACGCTCTGGATAACATAACAATCTAACCAGCTCTGTTAGGGCGAGTAATGTTCTGTGAGCTGTTCTCTCTCACTTAGATGTCTGGAAGTAGCTAGCAAGTTAGCTTGGGTGCTTGACTGCTGTTGTTAGTACATTCTGATCAACCCTTGAAGAAATGGGCGGGGCTAAAGCTTAAGAAGGTATGAACAATGCTGAATGGGTGTAGACAAAGAAGGGCTCTCCAACAGTAGTACAAAAACATTCAAAGGCCATTTTCTCAAAAGTGAGTTTACAAGTTTATCAACTTTCAACGCAGAATTACTTTCCCATTGTTCCTCAACTGTTGTGTATGATATACCGTTTTTTAGCTCTGCGTATTAAATTTCGCAACATAAGACCGATTTGAGCCAGTCGGTCACAAATTACCTTGACTAACCTGTACCCCCGCACATTGACCCGGTACCGGCACCCCCTGTATATAGCCTCCACATTGACTTGGTACCAGTACCCCCTGTATATATAGCCTCGTTATTGCTATTTTATTGTATTTAAAAAAAAAATGTCTTCAATATTTTCTTAACTGTATTTCTTGAACTGCATTGTTGGTTAAGGGCTTGGAAGTAAACATTTCACGATAAGGTCTACACCTGTTTAATTCGGGGCATGTGACAGATAACATTTGTTTTGATTTGATTTGAACTTGCAGCAATTTAAAATATTTTACTGAGTTTCAGTTTATATAAGGAAATCAGTCGATTGAAATCAATTCATTAGGCCCTAATCTATGTCTTTCACATGACTGGTCAGGGGAGTAGCCATGTTTGGGCCTGTTAGGGCATAGGCTCACCCACCTGGCAGCCAGATCCATCACCTGGGGAGCCAGGCCCAGGCCCAGACAATCAGAATTAGTTTTTCCCCACGAAAGGGCTTTATTACAGACAGATATATACAATTTTAGAGTTGGGATCAATTCCATTTAAAGTCCTGTTAGCTGAATTGGACATAGACTTTCTCCATAGGACTCCAATTCAATCCCTTAACTAACTGTAATGTAGGTGGAATTTACCCCAACTCTGCAATTACCAGTAAGGAAGGACCTTGTTCAGGGCTGTTCTCTGAACAGGTTGTGACTGAAGAGTGCATTAAGTGGATCTTTTCACATTTCTCCCTTCCACATGTATAGACATTTCAAATTAGCCTTTTCTCTGGAGACACAAATCACTGTATCACTCCTCCTTACCTTGCGACACCATGGCACTAGATGCCGTTGGTTGCCTGGCAACAGGCTAACTGCCACCCAAGCGCTCTTCTGGTCTGTCCTGTTGAAGAAATCACCTCATCGTCCTCTACAGTCAAGGAGGAATAACTATGCACATTTACCAAGCGAATACTGGGAATTATTTAAATAACTACACCAAGACATTTCCATCAGACATTTAAGGCTTATCACCTTTATTAAACACATTTTCTTCAATGTTTCTGTCACTTTTGGTATAGTCTCGCCTGCCAGACTCATGATTACCTTTGGCATTGCTCTCTCTTTTTTTAAAACTCTCTGTTGATGATTTGCTTATATCAGGTTTAAACAACGTTTTGAGGATAGCTATATGATATTAATTGAAAGCTCAACACTTACAAAACGTTAAACATATATTGCTGAAATCAATGCTACATTAGAATTGATGTATAGTTCACATCGGAGACTCTTATTTGTATCGACAAGCAGCCTTATGAGCTTCCTGTAAGATGGATTTAACCACTGGAGTTCTAGTATTCTGTAGACACTTAGAACAATGGAACCTGGACAATACACAGAGGCTGCATCACAAACGGCACCCTACTCTCTATGTAGGAAATAGGATGCCATGTAGGAAACAGGGTGCCATGTAGGAAACAGGGTGCCATGTAGGAAACAGGGTGCCATGTAGGAAACAGGGTACCATGTAGGAAACAGAAGGCCATTTGGGATGGAAGCCTCATTGATTCAGTGGTGACTCACCACAAGTGGCTCTCTGGCTTCAACACACTATTGCTTCATCACGTAGTTGTGTTAGACCTTGTCCTGAGACATTGTTTTATACACAGTGCCAAATAATGGTTGTTTGGCATGTAACCATAGTGAATGTCATGTAACTTCTTTTTTTTTTTAAAGATTCTGTAAAGAATCATGCTCGTAAGGTTCTAAAGTGAACCTTTATGGTGCTATAAAGCAGAGTTTTCCAAAGCCAGTGCTGAGGCTCCCCCTGGGTGAACATTTTTAGTTTTTGCCCTAGCACTACACAGCTGATTCAAATAATCAAGTTTGATGATGAGTTGATTAGTCGTATCAGCTGTGTAGTGCTAGAGCAAAAACCCAAAGTGTGCACCACATTTAGGTCAGCTTTCAATCCTTCAGAAAATTGCCAAACATTCTCAAAAGGAATAAGGCCATGTGTTGCCCATAACTAAAAGTGGCCAGAATTATTTATCATGGCATAATACATCAGATGACATCAACTGGAATGACACTCTCACTTATGGTTGCACAAAAAGAGCTGTGAGCAAACCACGCCCCAAAATATTCTAATGAGCCACAGCCCAGACATTTTAATTATCACTTAAAGAGGAACACAGCCTTTTTTGAACTGCAAAGAACCCCTGAAGGACTCAACAGGTTCTTTGGATCATATGGTTCCATATAGTTTAAGTGTGTACCTACCGCATGTGTTGTCATCATAACATTTTAATATTATACAATTCCAGCTAGTACGATAGAATAGGATTAAAAGTGCCTTAATAATAACTCAATAATAATACAGTGTCATAATGTGTACCAGTGGATAATATACTATTCATTTATCTGAATGTTGATAATACGATCTGTGTGCTCTATTGGTGTCTGATCTGAGGTTGATTTATTATATCTAGGAATTCCTATAGGGGCTCACGGGCTTCCCAGCTGCCTCATTACGTGACTACAGTACATCTCCATGTGATTTAGCTCTATATTTCCCACTTTCAGGGGTATATATGTACAGGTCATGCTCCTATCATATCCCCAAAACGGTCACCATTGTAACGGGCGTCGTATAGAGGGGACCAAGGCGCAGCGTGTTGAGTGCTCATAATTATATTTAAAGAAAACGAAACACTTTGACAAAGAAACAAAACGACAGCCAACAGTTCTGTCATGTGACATACACGAAACAGAAAACAACTACCCACCCAAACCAGGTGGGAAAAGGCTGCCTAAGTATGGCTCCCAATCAGAGACAACGATAGACAGCTGCCTCTGATTGGAAACCATACACGGCCAAAACATAGAAACACAACACATAGAATGCCCACCCCATATCACACCCTGACCTAACTAAACAGAGAAAAACGTCTCTCTTAGGTCAGGGCGTGACAACCATGAATATTTCTTCTTTGTAATAAATAAAAAACAAGATTTAAAAAAATATATATATAATTTAAATAGGCAAGTCAGTTAAGAACAACATCTTACTTACAAGGATGGCCTACCCCAGCCAATTGTGTGCCGCCCTATGGGACTCCCAATAACTTCCAGATGTGATATAACCTGGATTTGAACCAGGGGCTGTAATGACACATCTTGTACTGAGATGCAGTACCTTAGACCACTGCGCCACTCGGAAGCCCATATTCTCTACATAGTGCACTACTTTTAACCAGAGCCATATGGGCACTGGACAAAAGTAATGCACTACAGATGTAGGATCTTAATTTGATCACCCTGCTGCAGGATACCTTTCCTGCAATGCAGAACATTTAAAATGTGTAGTATATTCAAGTTCTAAAAAGGCTTCTGAAGTTTGTAATATCCACCTTGAGATTTCAGACTTGTCTTTCCCTTACAAAAAAAATATATTCACCCCTACAAAAATGTCCATTAATTACAATCCACATAATAATTGAAGTTTTCTGTTGCTGCAGGATTATTTTCCTGCTATAGCAAACTGACTCAAATGAAGATACTACACCTGTACATAGGGAATAGGGTGCCATTGGGACAGATCTGTTTACTATACATGGTAGTCATATGCAGAGCCAGAGGCGCTAATGAATACATTAGCGCCTCTGGTGGTACAGATTCTCCACTGGGTTTCTGGGTTATGTATAATCAGATCTTGTCATGGCTTGCCAAGCATCTCTGCAGATATCTTACATCATTCATCACAGGCTGTTTCTCAAATGCCACAGCAGACAGCACTTCAATGGGCAAATCTGTTTCACATCACATTATACTTGATAGATACCATGTCTGTGTCCCAAATGCCAAACACAGTATTACAGGTTATTGTGAAAATAGACACGATTTGCTTACACAAATGCCACCCGCTTCCCTGCATAGTGCACTTTGGGCACTGGTCAAAAACGAATGCATCATAGAGGGAATAGGGTGCAATTTGGGATGCAGTCCATGTTGTTACCTATGCAACCTTCACCCAACCTTCACCCAACCTAATTTACATCCTCATGTCGGTTTGATGAATGACATGTTTTTTTTTTAAACAGCCCATTGGCCACAGCTGTTGACAGCTGATCTGTGATAATTCTGGTCAGGACATGTATCTATCTGTACACAAGTGTACAATAGCGTATGGATGATTACATTGTTGTATATGAGTGATTTCGTGGGTTATCAAGGGGAAATATGATGTATTGCAATATACTGCTGGTCATATATGAAGATCATCAGAGTTAAAATACAGTGTCTGGTTAAGTCGGGAATGGCTCCCTTTTCACTGTATATGGCAGTGTAATACATTTGGCCAAAGGCTCCCTATTCCCTAAATATTGCCAAAAATAGCTGCAGTTGCATACTAGCAAACTGACATAGTTACTATTCCATGATTCCTAAACAGAACCACAGATGGGGATCTCACCTACTACTGCCCAGATACTTCCTGAGGGAACACAGGCACACACACACACACACACGCACACTCACACGCACACGCACACGTACACACACACACGTACACACACACACACACACACACACGTACACACGCACACACGCACACACACACACACACACACACACACACACACACACACACACACACGTGTCCTCGTCTGACCTCTAATGGCTGTGAGCTGTGCAGCGGGCCAGGAGTAAATATTGTGTTGCTAATGCCACATCGCTCATGGAAATGACAGATAATTACACAATTAATCCTTCTGCATTTTATAGACCATAATCAAGTAGCGTTTCATAGAAATGCGTTAGTGCCTAGCCATAGCAAATGACGCTTAAAGGCTACTGCATACACAGTATAACGGTATTAAACCTTTCGAGGTGAAAATAGAGAGAGAGAGATTAACGGCCACACCTTGTCTCCTGGGGACTGTGATGAGGGGTAGTAATAGGTCGATTCTGGTAAGGGATCAGCCTTGGATGCCTCTAATACAATAATGTGTGACGGAAAAATGCTGGGTTCAGAGTGTTCGGGGAGATATTAGACTTTTTGTGCTGTGACGCACATGAATGAATGAATGAATGTGCACAGTCTGATAGACTGCAGACCTGCTGTTGCATCATATATAGCATGTAGATGATTACATTAAGCTCTGAATGATGTCTCCTAAATCACCACTTTGATAAAATAACATACGTTTGACGGTAAGGGGCAATGACTTGTGGAGAGCACTCTCATAACTACAGATGAACATAAATAGTGGGTCAGGTGTGAGAGTGGGGAGATGGGTGTGAGAGTGGGGAGATGGGTGTGAGAGTGGGGAGATGGGTGTGAGAGTGGGGAGATGGGTGTGAGAGTGGGGAGATGGGTGTGAGAGTGGGGAGATGGGTGTGTGAGTGGGGAGATGGGTGTGTGAGTGGGGAGTTGGGTGTGAGGGTGGGGAGTGGGTGTGTGAGTGGGGAGTTGGGTGTGAGAGTGGGGAGTTGGGAGTGTGAGTGGGGAGTTGGGAGTGAGAGTTGGGAGTTGGGAGTGAGAGTTGGGAGTTGGGTGTGGGAGTTGGGAGTTGAGTGTGTGAGTGGGGAGTTAGGAGTGTGAGTGGGGAGTTGAGTGTGTGAGTGGGGAGTTGGGTGTGTGAGTGGGGAGTTGGGTGTGTGAGTGGGGAGTTGGATGTGAGAGTGGGGAGTTGGATGTGAGAGTGGGGAGTTGGATGTGAGAGTGGGGAGTTGGATGTGAGAGTGGGGAGTTAGATGTGAGAGTGGGGAGTTGGGTGTGAGAGTAGGGAGTTGGGAGTGTGAGTGGGGAGTTGGGAGTGTCAGTGGGGAGTTGGGTGTGGGAGTTGGGAGTTGGGTGTGTGAGTTGGGAGTTGGGTGTGAGAGTGGGGAGTTGGGAGTGTCAGTGGGGAGTTGGGTGTGGGAGTTGGGTGTGTGAGTTGGGAGTTGGGTGTGGGAGTTGGGAGTTGGGTGTGTGAGTGGGGAGTTGGGAGTGTGAGTGGGGAGATGGGTGTGAGAGTGGGGAGATGGGTGTGAGAGTGGGGAGATGGGTGTGAGAGTGGGGAGATGGGTGTGAGAGTGGGGAGATGGGTGTGAGAGTGGGGAGATGGGGGTGTGAGGGTGGGGAGTTGGGTGTGAGGGTGGGGAGTTGGGTGTGAGGGTGTGAGGGTGGGGAGTTGGGTGTGAGGGTGGGGAGTGGGTGTGTGAGAGTGGGGAGTTGGGAGTGTGAGTGGGGAGTTGGGAGTGAGAGTTGGGAGTTGGGTGTGGGAGTTGGGTGTGGGAGTTGGGAGTTGAGTGTGTGAGTGGGGAGTTAGGAGTGTGAGTGGGGAGTTAGGAGTGTGAGTGGGGAGTTGAGTGTGGGAGTGGGGAGTTGAGTGTGTGAGTGGGGAGTTGGATGTGAGAGTGGGGAGTTGGGTGTGTGAGTGGGGAGTTGGGTGTGTGAGTGGGGAGTTGGGTGTGTGAGTGGGGAGTTGGATGTGAGAGTGGGGAGTTGGATGTGAGAGTGGGGAGTTGGGTGTGTGAGTGGGGAGTTGGATGTGAGAGTGGGGAGTTGGATGTGAGAGTGGGGAGTTGGATGTGAGAGTGGGGAGTTAGATGTGAGAGTGGGGAGTTGGGTGTGAGAGTAGGGAGTTGGGAGTGTGAGTGGGGAGTTGGGAGTGTCAGTGGGGAGTTGGGTGTGGGAGTTGGGAGTTGGGTGTGTGAGTTGGGAGTTGGGTGTGGGAGTTGGGAGTTGGGTGTGTGAGTGGGGAGTTGGGAGTGTGAGTGGGGAGTTGGGTGTGGGAGTTGGGAGTTGGGTGTGTGAGTGGGGAGTTGGGAGTGTGAGTGGAGAGTTGGGTGTGGGAGTTGGGAGTTGGGTGTGTGAGTGGGGGAGTTGGGTGTGGGAGTTGGGTGTGTGAGTGGGGAGTTGACAGGTCATTCGTTCATCACAGTGAGGCATGTCGCAGACCTCTCCCTACGCAGATCTGACTCTGGCTTGAGCTGCCCCTTACACTCACTCACTCACACACACACACACACACACACCCACACAAACGCTCACTGAGGACACCTGTAAGCGGTGCTCTGGCACACCCCGCTCGTGATAGCACAACGGGTGGGCACTGCCAACAGCTACAGCTGACAGACTGGTCATCAGGGGGTCTTGCCCATCCCTATGTAGCCGTGAGATGTTGCCAACTATTTTTCTGTGAAGTCCGCTATTGGTTCCTTGATTTGTCGCTAGAAGTGACGTTTTGCTGTTGCACCAATTTGCCTTGCACAGCTGCACACACACACACACACACACACACACACACACACACACACACACACACACACACACACACACACACACACACACGCACACACACACACACACACACACCCACATACACACACAAACACACCCTGTCCCTGAGGCCCCACCATATCCCTGTTGATGGATGATGTCATTAGCAGTTCATCGCTCCTAGTTAAACCGGGACACTTGTGTTGCTGCCTTTCCTTTCTTCTGCCTCACTGGATACAAGACAACATCACCTCCATTTAAACTCTTGCTTTTAGAAACTACACAATATATACAAAAGTATGTGGACACCCCTTCAAATTATTGGATTTGGCTGTTGCTGACAGGTGTATAAAATCAAGCACATAGCCATTCAATCTTCATAGACATACACTGGTAGTAGAATGGCCCGTACTAAAGAGCTCAGTGGCTTTCAACGTGGCACGGTCATGGGATGCCACCTTACCAACAAGTCAGTTCACAACATTTCTGCCCTGCTAGAGCTGCCCTTGTCAACTGTAAGTTAATTTATTGTGAAGGGGAAATGTCTAGGAGCAACAACGGCTCAGCTGCGTGGTGGTAGGCCACACCAGATCACAGAACGGGACCACCGAGTGCTGAAGCGCGTAGCACGTAAAAATTGCCCGTCCTCAGTTGTAACACTTACTACCGAGTTCCAAACTCCCTCTGGAAGCAACTTTAGCACAAGACATGTTCGTAGGGAGCTTTATGAAATGGGTTTCCATGGCCGAGCAGCCGCACGCAAGACTAAGGTCATCATGCGTAATGCCAAGCGTCGGCTGGAGTGGTGTAAAGCTCGCCGCCATTGGACTCTGGAGTGATCAATCTTGCTTCACCAACCCAGATTTGTCTGACGGACAAATCTGGATTGGGGCAGATGCCAGGAGAACGCGACCTGCCCCAATGCATAATGCCAACTGTAAAGTTTGGTGGAGGAGGAGCAATTGTCTGGAGCTGTTTTTCATGCTTCGGGCAAGGCCCCTTAGTTACAGTGAAGGCAAATCTTATCACTATAGCACACAATTACATTCTAGGCGATTCTGTGCTTCCAACTTTGTGGCAACAGTTTGGGGAAGGCCCTTTCTTGTCTCAGCATGAAAATGCCCCCATGCACAAAGTGTGGTCCATAGAGAGATGGTTTGTTGAAATCAGTGTGGAAGAACTTGGCTGGCCTGCACAGAGCCCTGACCTCAACCTTATCGAACACCTTTTGGATGAATTGGAACACCGACTGCAAGCCTGGCCTAATTGGCCAACATCAGTGCCGGACCTTACTAATGCTCTTGTGGCTGAATGGAAGGAAATGCCAGCACTAATGTTCCAACATCTAGAGGAAAGCCTTCCTGGAAGAGTGATCTGTTACAGCAGCAAAGGAGGGACCAACTCAGTATTAATGCCCATGGTTTTGTAATAAGATGTTTGACAAGCAGGTGTCCACATACTTTTGGTCATGTAGTGTATGTTATGTGCGTAATTGTCCCTCAGGCATTCGCTATACTCAAATTGGTATTGCTTTAAGCTATATCTACCTTACTGTCATGCATGGCGAGTTGAATGAAAAGTGTTAGCAATGTACAATATCAAAATGCAGAGCTGTAGCAAAAGGTATATGCTTATTTTTTCCCACAATGATTTACAAGTATAGGTGGAGTATAACTGCTCAGTACAGCCTTCGTAAAATTTGATCACACAACTGAGTCTTCACTAATACAATTAAAGAGATGCAACTCAATGAATAAAGAGCAATTCCTCATGTTACATTAATATATCAGATAATCATTAGATCCTATTTGTTCTGACACCACCTGACTGAGACGATTCCAAAGACACAGAAAGAGACAGAGACAGAGACAGAGACAGAGACAGAGAGAGACAGAGAGAGAGAGAGAGAGAGAGAGAGAGAGAGAGAGAGAGAGAGAGAGAGAGAGAGAGAGAGAGAGAGAGAGAGAGAGCTACGGTTGCAGCACTCAAGTAAATAAGCCTCCTCTCCATTTTAATGTTGTCACTTTTAATATAAACTCTACCTCCTCCCTTCCCTCTGCTTGCCAGGCAAACTGCATAGACCTGCTTAGCTGTCTTAACATCTGAGCGTCCCCCCAATAACTATGATGAATGCAATGTCCACAGGAATAAACCACCCATTTAAAACTACCTCCCATGATGCATTAGGTTCCAATACCCCATGTATCTGTTGCTTCTTATTAAAGCCCGCTGATTGGCTGTTATGGCCTCTGCTACCAGCTTAAAGCACAGTTCTAATCCCCTTATAAACAATGCCTGATCCACTGTGTCTTATAAATACCCCACCCACTACGCCTTATAGATACCCCACCCACTATGTATTATAGATACCCCACCCACTATGTATTATAGATACCCCACCCACTATGTATTATAGATACCCCACCCACTATGTATTATAGATACCCCACCCACTATGTATTATAGATACCCCACCCACTATGTCTTATAGATACCCCACCCACTATGTCTTGTAGATACCCCACCCACTATGTCTTGTAGATACCCCACCCACTATGTTTTATAGATACCCCACCCACTATGTCTTATAGATACCCCACCCACTATGTCTTATAGATACCCCACCCACTATGTCTTATAGATACCCCACCCACTATGTTTTATAGATACCCCACCCACTATGTCTTATAGATACCCCACCCACTATGTCTTATAGATACCCCACCCACTATGTCTTGTAGATACCCCACCCACTATGTCTTGTAGAGACCCCACCCACTATGTTTTATAGATACCCCACCCACTATGTCTTATAGATACCCCACCCACTATGTCTTATAGATACCCCACCCACTATGTCTTGTAGATACCCCACCCACTATGTCTTGTAGAGACCCCACCCACTATGTTTTATAGATACCCCACCCACTATGTCTTATAGATACCCCACCCACTATGTCTTATAGATACCCCACCCACTATGTCTTGTAGATACCCCACCCACTATGTCTTGTAGAGACCCCACCCACTATGTTTTATAGATACCCCACCCACTATGTCTTATAGATACCCCACCCACTATGTCTTGTAGATACCCCACCCACTATGTATTATAGATACCCCACCCACTATGTCTTATAGATACCCCACCCACTATGTCTTATAGATACCCCACCCACTATGTCTTATAGATACCCCACCCACTATGTATTATAGATACCCCACCCACTATGTATTATAGATACCCCACCCACTATGTCTTGTAGATACCCCACCCACTATGTCTTGTAGATACCCCACCCACTATGTTTTATAGATACCCCACCCACTATGTTTTATAGATACCCCACCCACTATGTTTTAGTTTAGATGCATTTATTAGGGAATAGGGAGAGAAGCCATGTGCAGAGGAAGACAAAAGGAAGATGGGGTCTCCCTGCCTGTGTATTATCTAAACTGCATATGGAGCCTTCACTCTATAGCCTGAAGGTGTGGCTGGATCTGGGACAGTAACAAGGGGGGACATATCATAGATAGTGAAATCCCACAGAGGCTGTTTAAAGTAAACTGGCCAATGTGTGTCTGTATCTTTCATCTACTGAACTGAGGCTTTGAACATGTGTTTTAGAGGCATGAGAGCAGAGAGCTGGGGGTGGTGGAATATACTCCCTGTGTCACTGATCGCTGTCCTTTAAGAGTAAATGGAGCAATGTGTCGGGGCTGAGGGTGTGTGTGTGTGTGTGTGTGTGTGTGTGTGTGTGATCTGTGAAGTTATTTGGATTTTTACGAATTATCTCTGAAAGACAAGGTCCTGAAAAAGGGACGTCTCTTTTATTACTGAGTTTAGATACCCCACCCACTATGTATTATAGATACCCCACCCACTATGTATTATAGATACCCCACCCACTGTGTATTATAGATTCCCCACCCACTGTGTATTATAGATACCCCACCCACTATGTATTATAGATTCCCCACCCACTATGTATTATAGATACCCCACCCACTATGTATTATAGATACCCCACCCACTATGTATTATAGATACCCCACCCACTGTGTATTATAGATTCCCCACCCACTGTGTATTATAGATACCCCACCCACTATGTATTATAGATTCCCCACCCACTATGTATTATAGATACCCCACCCACTACGTCTTATAGATACCCCACCCACTATGTATTATAGATACCCCACCCACTATGTATTATAGATACCCCACCCACTATGTATTATAGATACCCCACCCATTATGTATTAGAGATACCCCACCCACTATGTATTAGAGATACCCCACCCACTATGTATTATAGATACCCCACCCACTATGTAATATAGATACCCCACCCACTATGTATTATAGATACCCCACCCATTATGTATTATAGATACCCCACCCACTATGTATTATAGATACCCCACCCACTATGTCTTATAGATACCCCACCCACTATGTCTTATAGATACCCCACCCACTATGTATTATAGATACCCCACCCACTATGTATTATAGATACCCCACCCACTATGTATTATAGATACCCCACCAATTATGTATTATAGATACCCCACCCACTATGTATTATAGATACCCCACCCACTGTGTATTATAGATTCCCCACCCACTTATAGATACCCCACCCACTATGTATTATAGATTCCCCACCCACTTATAGATACCCCACCCACTATGTATTATAGATTCCCCACCCACTTATAGATACCCCACCCACTATGTATTATAGATACCCCACCCACTATGTATTATAGATACCCCACCCACTATGTATTATAGATACCCCACCCACTATGTATTATAGATACCCCACCCACTATGTATTATAGATACCCCACCCACTATGTATTATAGATACCCCACCCACTATGTCTTATAGATACCCCACCCACTATTTATTATAGATACCCCACCCACTATGTATTATAGATTCCCCACCCACTTATAGATACCCCACCCACTATGTATTATAGATTCCCCACCCACTTATAGATACCCCACCCACTATGTATTATAGATACCCCACCCACTATGTATTATAGATTCCCCACCCACTATGTCTTATAGATACCCCACCCACTATGTATTATAGATACCCCACCCACTATGTATTATAGATACCCCACCCACTATGTCTTATAGATACCCCACCCACTATGTATTATAGATTCCCCACCCACTTATAGATACCCCACCCACTATGTATTATAGATACCCCACCCACTATGTATTATAGATTCCCCACCCACTATGTCTTATAGATACCCCACCCACTATGTATTATAGATTCCCCACCCACTTATAGATACCCCACCCACTATGTATTATAGATACCCCACCCATTATGTATTATAGATACCCCACCCACTATGTATTATAGGTACCCCACCCACTATGTATTATAGATACCCCACCCACTATGTATTATAGATACCCCACCCACTATGTATTATAGATACCCCACCCACTATGTCTTATAGATACCCCACCCACTATGTCTTATAGATACCCCACCCACTATGTCTTATAGATACCCCACCCACTATGTATTATAGATACCCCACCCACTTATAGATACCCCACCCACTATGTATTATAGATTCCCCACCCACTATGTATTATAGATACCCCACACACTATGTATTATAGATTCCTCACCCACTATGTCTTATAGATACCCCACCCACTATGTATTATAGATACCCCACCCACTATGTATTATAGATACCCCACCCACTATGTCTTATAGATACCCCACCCACTATGTCTTATAGATTCCCCACCCACTTATAGATACCCCACCCACTATGTATTATAGATTCCCCACCCACTATGTCTTATAGATACCCCACCCACTATGTATTATAGATTCCCCACCCACTTATAGATACCCCACCCACTATGTATTATAGATTCCTCACCCACTATGTATTATAGATTCCCCACCCACTATGTATTATAGATTCCCCACCCACTATGTCTTATAGATACCCCACCCACTATGTATTATAGATACCCCACCCACTATGTATTATAGATACCCCACCCACTATGTTTTATAGATACCCCACCCACTATGTATTATAGATACCCCACCCACTATGTTTTATAGATACCCCACCCACTATGTATTATAGATACCCCACCCACTATGTATTATAGATACCCCACCCACTTATAGATACCCCACCCACTATGTCTTGTAGATACCCCACCCACTATGTTTTATAGATACCCCACCCACTATGTTTTATAGATACCCCACCCACTATGTTTTAGTTCAAATGCATTTATTAGGGAATAGGGAGAGAAGCCATGTGCAGAGGAAGACAAAAGGAAGATGGGGTCTCCCTGCCTGTGTATTATCTAAACTGCATATGGAGCCTTCACTCTATAGCCTGAAGGTGTGGCTGGATCTGGGACAGTAACAAGGGGGGACATATCATAGATAGTGAAATCCCACAGAGGCTGCTTAAAGTAAACTGGCCAATGTGTGTCTGTATCTTTCATCTACTGAACTGAGGCTTTGAACATGTGTTTTAGAGGCATGAGAGCAGAGAGCTGGGGGTGGTGGAATATACTCCCTGTGTCACTGATCGCTGTCCTTTAAGAGTAAATGGAGCAATGTGTCGGGGCCGAGGGTGTGTGTGTGTGTGTGTGTGTGTGTGTGTGTGTGTGTGTGTGTGTGTGTGTGTGTGTGTGTGTGTGTGTGTGTGTGTGTGTGTGTGTGTGTGTGTGTGTGTGTGTGTGTGTGTGTGTGTGTGTGTGTGTGTGTGTGTGAGAGGCAGATCGGCCCTGGTCGGTCCAATGGGACTGGGCTGATGAATGAGAAGATAGACAGCCTGCCATGAAATGAGATTGCGCACGCACGCACGCAGACACACACACACACACACACACACACACACACACACACACACACACACACACACACACACACACACACACACACACACACACACACATACACATACACATACACATACACATACACACACACACACACAGTCTTGAATAACTTGAATAACTGCACAATTCAGTCCCATTCAAAATCCTATTTTCCCTAACCCCTCATCCTATCTCTAAACCTTACCCTAACCCTAACTTTAACACTAACCCCAAAACCTAAACTTAACCCTAAAACTAACGCTACTTCCTAACCCAAACCTATTTCTAACCCTGAAACTAATTCTAACCTTATCCATAAACCCCATCGAAATACCATTTGACCTGACAAATTATCCCCAGCTGGTCACATTTTTGTTAGTTTGCTATTCTTGTGGGGACTTCAGGTCCCCACAATAATAGTTAAACACATCCACACACACACACACACACACACACACACACACACACACACACACACACACACACACACACACACACACACACACACACACACACACACACACACACACACACACACACACACACACACACACACACACACACACACACACACACACACACACATACAAACACACCACCGCCTGCCAAAGAAAAAATATCAATCACATACAGGGTTCAATTGAGTTCAATGGAAGAAAAGGAGATGGGTAAAACTGTCTGATCTCTCTGAGCAGTCACAAGAGATGGGATGAGAAAAAGAGAAAAGAGAGAGAGAGAGATGAAAGAGAGAGAGAGAGAGGAGAGAGAGAGAAAGAGAGGCAAAAAGGACAATGTCAGTTTAATTCAATAAGAGAAAAGCTGCGAAATAGAAAGTTGAAAATAAAGAGACGGGGTGGCCAGAAACGTCATGTTTGCGAAAGATTTGGTGAAGTGGTAAAAGAGCATGATAGCATGTGTGATGATTGTGAGGCGCTGTGCAAATTCAACATTCACAAGAAGCAGACGTCAAATAGGCCTACGGCAAGTCAAGGGAACTGTAGCCTTCTGTTCAGACCAGTTAAATGGAAACTGAAATCTGGACACTGACTGAAGGTCTAGACCCTCGCACATAGACCTTAATAATATCTCCTGCAGCATTAAGCATTTATTGCAGTAAAATTACACTGCGTGCACAATTATTAGGCAAGTGAGTATTCTGATCTTATCATTGTTTCTATTCACATTTTCGAACTCCAAACCATATAAACTTGAATGCTTATTGGATTGAATCATTTTCAGGTGATATGTATTTGTGTAATGAGGGAGGGTGTGGCGAAAGTGAATATCACCTTATATCAAGGTGTGCATAATTATTAGGCAGCCTCATTACCTCAGGTAAAATGGGCCAAAAAATAAATGTAACTGACACTGAAAAGCCCAAAAATGTAAAATGCCTTTCAGACGGATGCGACACTCTTTAAATAGCTAAACTATTGAGGTGTGACCACCGGACATTCAAACGTTTTGTTGCGAATAGTCAACTGGGGCGCAAAAAACACATGGGGAAGAAAAGGCACAAATTAACTGCAAAAGACTTGAGAAGAATTAAACGTCAAACTACCAGGAACCCATTATCCTCCAGTGCCACCGTATTGCAGAACTGCAACCTACCTGGAGTGTTCAGAAGTACAAGGTGTCAAGTGCTCAGAGACATGGCCAAGGTCAAGAAGACTGAAACAAGACCACCACTGAATAAGATTCACAAGTTGAAGCATCAAGATTGGGCAAAGAAATACCTGAAGACAGATTTTTCAAAGGTTTTATGGACAGATGAAATGAAAGTGACTCTTGATGGACCAAATGGATGGGCCCGTGGCTGGATCAGTAATGGACACAGGGGACCACTTTGAGTCAGGGGCCAGCAAGGTGAAGGAGGGGTACTGGTATGGGCTGCTATCATTGAGGATGAGGTAGTTGGACCTTTTCGGGTTGAAGATGGACTGAAACTCAACTCCCAAACCTACTGCCAGTTTCTGGAAGATTCTTTCGTCAAACAGTGGTACAGGAAGAAGTCCTCAGCATTCTAGAAGGCCATGATCTTTATGCAGGACAACGCTCCATCACATGCATCCAAGTATTCCACTGCTTGGCTAGCCAGCAGGGGCCTCAAAGATGCCTGAATAATGACATGGCCCCCTTCCTCACATGACTTAAATCCTATTGAGAACTTGTGGGCCCTTCTCAAACGTCAGATTTACAGTGATGGTAGACAATACACCTTTTTGAACAGCATTTGGGAGGCTGTGGTTGCTGCTTCAGCGAAAATTGATCGTGAACAGATCAAGAAACTGACAGACTCCATGGATGGAAGGCTCATGGCAGTTATTGAAAATAAGGGTGGCTATATTGGTCACTGAATATTTTTGAAAGGCCAAAAATGTTATATAATTGTCATTTTGTGTTACTTATCTGTTACACTTACTCTAAAAATGTAGAATAAACACGTGAGTTGAGAGAAATTATTTTTGTAATTTAGTTGTCTGATAATTCTGCACACTAATAGTTGCCTAATAATTGTGCACACTTATATATTTCCCTGAGAAAGACAAAACTCACTTTTCCTTTATTAAACATTCAGGTTTGAGGTTCAATAACATTTTGGATTGACTGAGAGCATTGTGTTTGTTCAACAATAAAATGAATCCCGAGGAATACAATTTGCCTAATAATTGTGCACGCAGTGTATACACCAAATGTAGGCAACATTTGGACTGGGAAACATGAGTGGAGAAATACGATTTATTTCTTTCAGTATCTTGAGAGAATGCAAATTTCCTCTCTAGGTTTCTTCCTAAGTTCCTGCCTATCAATGGAGTTTCTCTTATCACCTTTCTTCTACATCTGCATTGCTTGCTCTCTGGAGTTTAAGGCTGGATTACTGTTTAAGCACTTTGCGACAACTGCTGATGTAAAAAGGGCTTTATAAATACGATTGATTGACTGATTGTCTGTAGAGGTGCTATCTTTCTCAGCATCATAAAAGCTGATAGTATTTCAACCACATAAAATATGCATCCAAGCCAAAATGAAATCTTATCAGAAACATGTTGGCTCGTTTTCCTAGATTTCTATTTCCTTACAATCGGTTAAACTGATATCATTTGAGAATTTTGCTTAAAAAATCCTCCACCCCCTGTCAAAAAGTCATTCTGCTGTCTCAGCAGAATGGCTCAGCAGACTTTGGCAGCAGCCTCCACATTGAACCACAGGTGTTATGTTGTAAGACCTGTGTCTCCCATGGTTACAGAGAAGCTCAGCCCACACAAGAAGAGCAAGGTGATACGGCGGGGCAGGCCCAACCACCTCAAACACACACTAACAATCCCCATGCTTGTATGGAATTCCTGGGAATACGGATATCTTTCATTTTTATTATTCATGTCTGTTGGCACAGGAACAGATACACGTGCCTTCAGTAAATCCCTAAATCCCTTTTGATGACAGTGTCCATATCTTTACTTTCCTCCTTGCATGCAGGATCCTGTCTAGAGGTTAGCATAAGTTGCCTAGAAGACGTTGGGAAACTGTAAACAACACCAATCACGGGGGACAATTCTTCCATAAACAACAATTCAACCTCTGCTAACAGCCTCTGGCCTGATCCTACAAGCAGAAACTTTTACTGGCACATATCACTGAATGACAGAAATATCTATTGAATCAGCTTTGTGTTCCAATGGATAGTGTGTCAGTTTCTCAGGGAACAGCATCTCACTGACCAAACACTGACAACTCTGTCACAGCTGATATAAGATGCAAACACTAATAAACCCACTGAAAACTGCCCAACCGAACAAAAGAGGTGCTCTCCAGACTGCACACACAGGCATGCACATGCACACACACACACGCACAAGTGCCACTTCGCCCTCAAATGAACCATCAAACAGGCAAAGCATCATTACAGGACCAAGATCTAACCCTACTACACTGGCTCTGACACTCTTCGGATGTGTGAGAGCTCGCAAACTATCAAATATGACAAAGGAAAACCCAGTTGCGAGCTCCCCAGTGACGCAAGCCTACCAGATAAGCTAAGTAAATTATATGCTCGCTTCGAGGCAAGCAACACTGAACCATGCATGAGAGCACAAGTTGTTCCGGATGACTGTGGGATCAAGCTCTTGGCAGCTTTGAACAGGTTAACATTCAAGGCTGCAGCGGCAGACAGATTACCAGGACACGTGCTAAGAGCATGCGCTGACCAATTGGCAAGTGTCTTCACTGACATTTTCAACCTCTCCCTGACAGTCTGTAATACAACATGTTTCAAGCAGACCACCATATATAAATGACTATTGCCCTGTAGCACTCACATTTGTAGACATGAGATGCTATGAAAGATTGATCATGGCTCACATCAACACCATCATCCAGGCACCCTGTACCCACTCCAATTCGCATACTGCCCCAACAGATCCACAGATGGCGCAATATCTGTTGCACTCCACACTGCCCATTCCCACCTGGACAAACACCTGTGTGAGAATACTGTTCATTCACTACAGATCAGCATTCAACACCATAGTGCTCATCATTAAGTTAAGGACCCTGGGATTAAACACCTCCCTCTTCAACTGGATCCTGAACTTCCTGACTGGCCAACCCCAGGTGGTGCAGGTAGGCAACAACCCATCCGCCACGCTGACCCTCAACACAATGTCACTCAGTGATGAATGCTTAGTCCCCCCTGTACTTCCCGTTCACACATGACTGTGTGGCTGCGCATGACTCCAACACCATCACTAAGTTTGCTGATGACACAACGGTGGTATCCCTGATCATTGACGACGATGAGACAGCCTAAAGGGAGGATGCCAGATTGGGCAGTGTGGTACCAGGACAACAACCTCTTCCTCAACGTCAGCAAGACAAAGGAGCTGATTGTTGACTACAGGAAGCTGGGGGCCAAGCACACCCCCACTCACATCGACGGGGCTGTAGTGGAGTGGGTCAAGAGTTACAAGTTCCTCTGTGTCTACATCACTAAGGACCTATCACGGTCCAAACATACCAACACAGTCGTGAAGAGGGCATGACAACACATCTTCGTCCTCAGGAGGCTGAAAAGATTTGGCATGGGCCCTGAGATCCTCAAAAAGTTCTCCAGATGCACCATTGAGAGCATCTTGACTTGCTGCATCACAGCAGGCCCTAACAATTGTAAAAGTCTCCAGCCATTGAAGTCCTAGACTGTTCTCTCTACTACCGCACGGTAAGCGGTACCGGAGCGCCCAGTCTGGGACCAAAAGCTTCCTGAACAGCTTCTACCCCCAAGCCATAACTGTGCAGAACAGTTAATTAAATAGCTACCTGGACTATTTACATTGATCCCTTTTTGGGTGCACTGACATTCTTGCACTGGACTCTACCCATACACTCACTGGACTCTACCCACACACTCACTGGACTCTACCCACACATTCACTGGACTCTACCCACACACTCACTGGACTCTACCCTACCCACACACTCACTGGACTCTACCCACACACTCACTGGACTCTACCCACACATTCACTGGACTCTACCCACACACTGACTGGACTCTACCCACACACACACTCACTGGACTCGACCCACACACTCACTGGACTCTATCCACACACTCACTCATACTACACTGACACTCCAACACACACGCACACATGTCAAAGGCCGAGTTCTAATACCCCATGGCAACCACAACCACAGAGAGTCCAGTTAATGGATCTGTATAACACCTTCAGCTTCTACAGCAATGCCAATACTATGTACCACTACGGCCCAATTAGAACTTATAAAAGGGCTAGGATTTATGACAATAACTATGAGCACTGGGGCAAACTAACGCAGCAATTCACTTGCGGAGCAGTGGCCAATGTTTGTTCGTTTGCCTCTACCCTGAGTTGCCTAGTTAAATAAAGGTTAAATAAGAAATACAAATAAAATACCCTAGCAGGGGTCGACTCTTCCTCCCAAGCAGAGGTCGTTAGTCGATGGCTGGTCCGGTAGTCAATGGCTGGTTGAGTTGTCAATGGCAGGTCGCCGACTGTCCATAGCTCCCCACCGGCCCAGCTGGTGAACAGTGGAGAGGGGCGTGTCCCCCTGTCAGCAGGTGAACAGTGGAGAGGGGCGTGTCCCCCTGTCAGCAGGAGAACAGTGGAGAGGGGCGTGTCCCCCTGTCAGCAGGTGAACAGTGGAGAGGGGCGTGTCCCCCTGTCAGCAGGTGAACAGTGGAGAGGGGCGTGTTCCCCTGTCAGCAGGTGAACAGTGGAGAGGGGCGTGTCCCCCTGTCAGCAGGAGAACAGTGGAGAGGGGCGTGTCCCCGTGTCAGCAGGTGAACAGTGGAGAGGGGCGTGTTCCTGTGTCAGCAGGTGAACAGTGGAGAGGGGCGTGTTCCTGTGTCAGCAGGTGAACAGTGGAGAGGGGCGTGTTCCTGTGTCAGCAGGTGAACAGTGAAGAGGGGCGTGTTCCTGTGTCAGCAGGTGAACAGTGGAGAGGGGCGTGTTCCCCTGTCAGCAGGTGAACAGTGAAGAGGGGCGTGTTCCTGTGTCAGCAGGTGAACAGTGGAGAGGGGCGTGTCCCCCTGTCAGCAGGTGAACAGTGGAGAGGGGCGTGTCCCCCTGTCAGCAGGCGAACAGTGGAGAGGGGCGTGTCCCCCTGTCAGCAGGTGAACAGTGGAGAGGGGCGTGTTCCTGTGTCAGCAGGTGAACAGTGGAGAGGGGCGTGTCCCCCTGTCAGCAGGTGAACAGTGGAGAGGGGCGTGTCCCCCTGTCAGCTGGTGACAAGTGGAGAGGGGCGTGTCCCCCTGTCAGCTGGTGACAAGTGGAGAGGGTCGTTCGAGAGGTCCCCGGGCCCCATCCCCTGAGGGTAAGTCCCAGTAACTATAGTTCTGGGGCGTGTTTAGCAATTAGTTTGGGAAGGGAGGAGGTTATGAGGAATTGCCAACAGCTGTCTCAAGTCAATGTAGTCCATGCAAGCAAACAAATAGTTCATGCAGTAAAAGGTAATCGTTGTAAACACACACAATTAAAATGTACTCAATAGGCGTGATATAAAATAATATGACCTAACGCGTGATCTAAAAAATGATGCCAGTTTCTAGTTTAGTAAGAGTCAGTGTCACTTGTGAGACACACATACACTACATACACTCACAAACAGAAAACACACACACACATACACGCATATTGATGCCACACACACACTCACACAGAGACACACTTTCACACTCTTCACATATGCTGCTGCTTCTTTGATAATTATCTATCCAGACCTCAATTATCTCACCTAGATGTTCATATTACCTCAATTATTTCACCTTGTGTAACGCCCTGGCCATAGAAAGGGTTTTTTTGTTCGTTATTTTGGTTAGGCCAGGGTGTTACATTGGGTGGGCGTTCTATGTTCTTTTTTCTAGGTTGGTTTGTTTCGTTGATTTTGGCCGTGTGGCTTCCAATCAGGCACAGCTGTAGTTTGTTGTTGCTGATTGGGAGTCACACATAAGTAGCCTGTTTTTTCCTTTGGGGTTTGTGAGTGATTGTTTTCTGTTTCGTTCATTTTTGACCAGACAGGACTGTTTGCTGTCGTTGCTGTTTAGTGTATTGTTTATAGTGGTTCATTTTATTAAATATTCAAAATGAATACACATCCTCCGCTGCACCTTGGTTTTATTACGACGACAGCCCTTACACCTAGATGTTCATATTACCTCAATTATCTCACCTAGATATTCATATTACGTCAATTATCTCACCTACATATTCATATTACCTCAATTATCACAACTGCATGTTCATATTGCCTCAGTTTTCTCACCTACGTGTTCATATTACTGTTACGGCTTGGTAATCGTGGAGGAGGAATGAGGCGCAGGAAGCAGCGAACACAGGGTAGTGGTGTTTTTAATATACACTCACACAAAAAACAAATGTTCCCACACACAGGGAGAAAATACATACGGCGTCAAACAACGTCGACACGAACATAAGCCGTCTGTCAAAGAAACAATCATTAATCCCGCACGAACAGGAGCGGGCCAGCTAAACTAAATAGCCCCTCTAATGGCTAATTGACCACAGGTGTCACAAAATAAAAAAAGGGAAAAGCAAAAGGGAATCGGTGGCAGCTAATAGGCCGGTGACGACGACCGCCGAGCGCCACCCGAGCAGGAGGGGGCGCCACCGTCGGTGGGAATCGTGACAATTACCTCAATTATCTAAACTCTTTCTTACCCCAGCACATTGACTCGGTACCGATACTCCCTGTATATAGCCTCATTATTGTTATTTTATTGTGTTATAATTTTTTATAATCATATTTGTAGATTTGTCTTACTCTGTTGGGAAAATGCTCATAAGTATGCATTTCACGGTATACCCTGTTGTATTCGGTGCATGAGACAAATAAACTCAGTAAAAAAGAAACGTTCCTTTTTTCAGGACCTTGTCTTTCAGAGATACGTAATTCGTAAAAATCCAAATAACTTCAAATATCTTCATTGTAAAGGGTTTAAACACTGTTTCCCATGCTTGTTCAATGAACCATAAACAATTAATGAACATGCACCTGTGGAACGGTCGTTAAGACAGTAACAGTTTACAGATGGTAGGCAATTAAGGTCACAGTTATGAAAACTTAGGACACTTAAGAGGCCTTTCTACTGACTCTGAAAAACACCAAAAGAAAGATGCCCAGGGTCCCTGTTCATCTGAGTGAACATGCCTTCAGCATGCTGCAAGGAGGCATGAGGACTGCAGATGTGGCCAGGGCAATAAATTGCCATGTCCGTACTGTGAGATGCCTAAGACAGCGCTACAGGGAGACAGGGAGGACAGCTGATCATCCTCGCAGTGGCAGACCACATGTAACAACACCTGCACAGGATCGGTACATCCGAACATCACACCTGTGGGACTGGTACAGGACGGCAACAACAACTGCCCGAGTTACACCAGGAACACACAATCCCTCCATCAGTGCTCAGACTGTCTGCAATAGGCTGAGAGATGCTGGACTGAGGGCTTGTAGGCCTGTTGTAAGGATGGTCCTCACCAGATATCACCGGCAACAACATCGCCTATGGGCACAAACCCACCGTCTCTGGACCAGACAAGACTGGCAAAAAGTGCTCTTCACTGACGAGTCGCGGTTTTGTCTCACCAGGGGTGATGGTCGGATTTGCATTTATCGTCGAAGGAATGAGCATTACACCGAGGTCTGTACTCTGGAGCGGGATCGATATGTAGGTGGAGGGTCCGTCATGGTCTGGGGTGGTGTGTCACAGCATCATCGGACTGAGCTTGTTGTCATTGCAGGCAATCTCAACACTGTGCGTTACAGGGAAGACATCATCCTCCCTCATGTGGTACCCTTCCTGCAGGCTCATCCTGACATGACCCTCCAGCATGACAATGCCACCAGCCATACTGCTCGTTCTGTGCGTGTTTTCCTGCTAAACAGGAATGTCAGTGTTCTGCCATGGCCAGCGAAGAGCCCGGATCTCAGTCCCATTGAGCACGTCTGGGACCCGTTGGATCGGAGGGTGAGGACTAGGGCCATTCCCCCCAGAAATGTCCGGGAACTTGCAGGTGTCTTGGTGGAAGAGCGCAGTCCACGAGGAGGAGATGCACTGGAGTACTTAATGCAGTTGGTGGCCACACCAGATACTGACTGTTACTTTTGATTTTGACCCTCCCTTTGTTCAGGGACACATTATTCAATTTCTGTTAGACACATGTCTGTGGAACTTGTTCAGTTTATGTCTCAGTTGTTGAATCTTGTTATGTTCATAGAAATATTGACACATGGTAAGTATGCTGAAAATAAACGCAGTTGACAGTGAGAGGACGTTTCTTTTTTTGCTGAGTTTACAATTTGACTTGATTTTGACACACGCGCACACGAGCAGGTTGAACTATGTCTATCCCAAAAGATCACGGGAAGCATTTCATGTTCCAAAACAAACACAAACTGACACAGCAGGGCATGTAAATGAGCGGGTCAACTCTCAAGGCTGACGCCCGGTTGGAAACACAACCTTCCTTCCTCCCTACCTTGAAGTAATTACTGTAATTACAACGGTTCTATCCCATCGTTTTCACCAATCCAACCATATCAGATAAGGGATTTGTTCAGGAAAGGTAGGAAGGAAGGATGCAAGGGAGGAAGGAAGGATGCAAGGGAGGAAGGAAATATTTAAGAAGGGCCTGAATAACACACCCTTCAACACACAGCCGAGGACCCCTAGTTACCAGAGAGAGCATGAAGATCACTGGGACGTGAGAAGGTTGACCGGGTCTGTCACAGCCAGGGCTGGGCCTCGTCAACACTTTCTTCACCTCACCACACACACACACACACACACATACACACACACACACACACACACACACACACACACACACACTCACACTCACACTCACACACACACACACACACACACACACACACACACACACACACACACACACACACACACACACACACACACACACACACCGAGACATGAGAAGTATAGCAGCTCCTCTACCTCGTCTGGAGTCATCCAGCAGCTATTTGCCATTTCCCCCTCACAGTTATAAATACATCCAATTAGTTCTGTTTCTGGCTTTGCCCAAATGGCACCCTATTCCCTATATAATGCACTACTCCTGACCAAAGCCCCTTTGACTAGCATCCTAAAGTAGTGCACTATAAAGGGAATAGGTTTCCATGTGTAATGCTCTCTGTGTATGCCCCCTTCCCCTGGGCCTGTCTACAGAGAGGTAACAGCTCTGACTCCTAGGTGCACCTATCACCTCACCCTCACATTCCCCTCTCATAAGATAACTGTTACTGCTTATTAAGTGCTAAAACAGACAGGGTGGGTATATAAAGAGCCCCAGAGACATCTCTGTCTTCGCTGCACAGTGCTTTCCTCCTTTCCTCCTGTATTGTTACAGTTAGCACTCCAGCATTTTTACTTGCTGTGTGTCTCTCTCTCTCTCCAACCTTGTAACATTTTTCTGAACCATGACCGAGCAGACCAAAGCAGCGGCCCCATCGGCACCAGGGCCCCCATCACGTCCTCACACCTCTAGGGACTTCTTCTGGTCCCCCCTGTGGAGCTGGTGGCAGCAGCCCATCCCTAGCAACCTCCTTCCCAACCAAGATTTCGGCCTGCCACCGTTCCTGGAGGCCGGAGACCTCCGTGACCTCAGCTGGATAGATAACATCCATAGACGCCTGGCAGCCAGCTCCTGGACTGGGTACATTCCCTCTCCGCCCCTCTTGGTGCCCTCCTTTCCGGCCCCGGCCTCCTCCATGCACCAGCAAGCCCCCAAGCTGAGCAGGGTAGAGTCTGCAGGGTTGAAGGGGCTGTCGGAGGTCCGGGTGGAGGGGCACAATTGGAGGATCACCCTGGATGTCAGTCACTTCTCCCCTGCAGAGATCACTCTCAGGACCCGTAGCGGCTTCCTGGAGATCGGAGGTAGGCCTACCTGTTCTGAAACTATATTGAAATGCTCCTGTAATGTCATAGTATAGATACTGGACCTATTTAAACTGAAATTCCCCAGTTATGTTATAGCGCCATAGATACAGTCAATTTAAACTAAAATGTTTCTGTGTTGTATCCATCAATCAATCAAAATACCTTTTTACAATAGCAGATGTCACAAAGTGCTTTACAGATACCCAGCCTGAAAACCCAGAGAACAAGTATGGCAGATGCAGAAAGACAGTGGCTTGGAAAAACTCCATAGAAAGACAGGGACCTAGGAAGAAACCTAGAGAGGAACCAGGCTCTGAGGGGTGGCCAGTCCTCTTCTGGCTGTGCTGGGTGGAGATTATAAGACGACAAGACTACATGGCCATTAAGGCCAGATCGTTCTTCAAGATGTTCAAACGGTCAAGACGTTCAAACGTTGGAACATACTGTATGTAGAAGTTATCCTGCAACTATGATTGAGTTATTATAGTGCCAATTTCATTAAAATTATCCTGTCATGCTATAGCACAAACAGTGTACTGATATGTGTCAGCATTGTAAAAATGTATGAAGAAGGCTCTCTCTATACAAACAGTCTGGCTTTAAGTCCAGATGCCCATAGGACAGAGTTTGGGTGAGTTAGTGGAATAACAAGCTCAGGGAAATTAAGAGAGCAGGGTTGTGGTGGCATACAACAATAATATATCTGTGACGCAATCTGGGATCTGGGGTGTATTTACTAGGAACCAAACAGAACCAAACGGAACCAAACGGAATCAAACAGAACTAAACGGGAAGGGACCTGAATTTGTCCAATAGTAAACGGTTTCCGTTGCAATGTTCTAGACTGATGATTACGCCCCTGCTGTCTCAGTGTTGTCTAGCTCCACCCTTCTGTCTCAGTGGTGTCCACCCTGCTGTCTCAGTGTTGCCTAGCTCCACCCTGCTGTCTCAGTGTTGTCTAGCTCCACCCTGCTGTCTCAGTGTTGTCTAGCTCCACCCTTGTGTCTCAGTGGTGTCCACCCTGCTGTGTCAGTGTTGTCTAGCTCCACCCTGCTGTCTCAGTGTTGTCTAGCTCCACCCTGCTGTCTCAGTGTTGCCTAGCTCCACCCTGCTGTCTCAGTGTTGCCTAGCTCCACCCTGCTGTCTCAGAGTTGTCTAGCTCCACCCTTCTGTCTCAGTGGTGTCCACCCTGCTGTGTCAGTGTTGTCTAGCTCCACCCTGCTGTCTCAGTGTTGTCTAGCTCCACCCTGCTGTCTCAGTGTTGTCTAGCTCCACCCTGCTGTCTCAGTGTTGCCTAGCTCCACCCTGCTGTCTCAGTGTTGTCTAGCTCCACCCTGCTGTCTCAGTGTTGTCTAGCTCCACCCTGCTGTCTCAGTGTTGCCTAGCTCCACCCTGCTGTCTCAGTGTTGTCTAGCTCCACCCTGCTGTCTCAGTGTTGCCTAGCTCCACCCTGCTGTCTCAGTGTTGTCTAGCTCCACCCTGCTGTCTCAGTGTTGTCTAGCTCCACCCTGCTGTGTCAGTGTTGTCTAGCTCCACCCTGCTGTCTCAGTGTTGTCTAGCTCCACCCTGCTGTCTCAGTGTTGTCTAGCTCCACCCTGCTGTCTCAGTGTTGCCTAGCTCTACCCTGCTGTCTCAGTGTTGTCTAGCTCCACCCTGCTGTCTCAGTGTTGCCTAGCTCCACCCTGCTGTCCCAGTGTTGTCTAGCTCCACCCTGCTGTCTCAGTGTTTCCTAGCTCTACCCTGCTGTCTCAGTGTTGTCTAGCTCCACCCTGCTGTCTCAGTGTTGTCTAGCTCCACCCTGCTGTCTCAGTGTTGCCTTGCTCCACCCTGCTGTCTCAGTGTTGCCTAGCTCCACCCTGCTGTCTCAGTGTTGTCTAGCTCCACCCTTCTGTCTCAGTGGTGTCCACCCTGCTGTCTCAGTGTTGTCTAGCTCCACCCTGCTGTCTCAGTGTTGTCTAGCTCCACCCTGCTGTCTCAGTGTTGTCTAGCTCCACCCTGCTGTCTCAGTGTTGCCTAGCTCCACCCTGCTGTCTCAGTGTTGTCTAGCTCCACCCTGCTGTCTCAGTGTTGCCTAGCTCCACCCTGCTGTCTCAGTGTTGACTAGCTCCACCCTGCTGTCTCAGTGTTGTCTAGCTCCACCCTGCTGTCTCAGTGTTGCCTTGCTCCACCCTGCTGTCTCAGTGTTGCCTAGCTCCACCCTCCTGTCTCAGTGTTGTCTAGCTCCACCCTGCTGTCTCAGTGTTGCCTAGCTCCACCCTGCTGTCTCAGTGTTGTCTAGCTCCACCCTGCTGTCTCAGTGTTGTCTAGCTCCACCCTGCTGTCTCAGTGTTGCCTAGCTGCACCCTGCTGTGTCAGTGTTGTCTAGCTCCACCCTGCTGTCTCAGTGTTGTCTAGCTTCACCCTCCTGTCTCAGTGTTGTCTAGCTTCACCCTCCTGTCTCAGTGTTGTCTAGCTCCACCCTGCTGTCTCAGTGTTGTCTAGCTCCACCCTGCTGTCTCAGTGTTGTCTAGCTCCACCCTGCTGTCTCAGTGTTGTCTAGCTTCACCCTCCTGTCTCAGTGTTGTCTAGCTTCACCCTCCTGTCTCAGTGTTGTCTAGCTCCACTGTGGGTCTCTATATTATTAGTATTATTCTAATATAGTTGACATTTCATCCCCAGGGACTCATGAAGAGAGAGCAGATGAGCATGGTTTTATTGCTAGGTGTTTCACCAGGAGATACATGTAAGTTTCCAAGCTGATCGATGTTCAACACAGCATGTGAGAAATGTTTTTCAGCTTCAACAGTTGATGTTATAGAATACAATGCAGCTAGGAGAAATGTTTTGAGTACCCAATTAACTCTCCTTTACACCAACATGTAGCAATATAAATGCTTATGACAACTGTATTTATCAGCATTATGACACAACGGTTTTGTACACATAACTTATGATACTAAGTTGTGTAAATGTAAAAGGGTGCTGTGCTTTCCCAGGATCCCGACAGGTATTGTCTCTAAGACCATACGATCCTCTCTGTCTGGTGATGGAATTCTGACTGTAGAGGCTTCACTTCCTGACTCCAGCATCCCTGATGACATCATAATTCCCATTCAGGTAACAAGGGGTGAAACCCCAAACGCCTCAACTGTATGTGGTACACATTGTCTGTTTAGGTCACTTCCTGGACTTGGACACATAAAAGAAAGTATAGCATAGGAAGTAGGAATCATTGGTATTTCCTAGTTTTCCTAGTAATCTGTCCATGTCCATGTCCTGTCCTGTTTATTGTTTTCTGTCATGTACATTAGAAGGACAAAGTTAGAACACAAACCTTGAATCATAATGTGTGTGCTTCCTGTATTTTCTTTACTGCTGCTTGTCTAACTACGAAGGTGGAGAAGGAGACCATAAGAGAAGAGGGAGAGGAGGGTGGAGCCAAGCCAGAGGAGACTACCGTAGCTGCCACAGACTCCCAGCCTTCTCCATCTGCCCCTGCTGTGGCCCCTGTATCCCTGGAGGCCTCAGACTTCACCCCCACAGAGCCTGGCACAACACCCCCCACAGAGCCACCCGAGGATGGGGACAAGTTAGCACGGGAGGTCCCTGGAGAAGAGGCTCAGCCAGACAGCGCCACGGCTGGGCCAAAGAGCCATGAGGAAGGGAGAGGAGGAGCAGAGGAGGGGGAGACACACACTAAACCAGCTGGAGAGTTGGAGACCCACCCCCAAGAGCCTGCAGATGAAGAGGGAAGAGAGGGAGAAGGGCTTCCAGATCCCACCGAGCCATTTGAGCACCTTCATGCCCCTGACTCCCCAGACACAGTCACGTCCGACCACGGGGAACACAAAACAGACCCAGCCCAAGACCATGACGAAGAGCTCCAGCACCCGGAGGGCTCAGAGGAGGCAGCTGAGGCCCTGCCCCGGCCTGAGGAGCACGAGCCAGGCATGAGTCCATCAGAGGAGGGGGCCCACCACTCTCAGGAGCTGGAAGTTCCAGAGCACCCTGATATGGAGCAACAGGCATACACCAAGTAGAGAGAGAGATGGAGAGAGAGAGAGAGAGAGATGGAGAGAGAGAGAGAGAGAGATGGAGAGAGAGAGAGAGAGAGAGAGAGAGAGAGAGAGAGAGAGAGAGAGAGAGAGAGAGAGAGAGAGAGAGAGAGAGAGAGAGAGAGAGAGAGAGAGAGGGCGTGACAGACAGAGAGAGAGAGAGAGAGAGAGAGAGAGAGAGAGGGCGTGACAGACAGAGAGAGAGAGAGAGAGAGAGAGAGACATGGCTGTAATTTCATAAGGAATTTGCTAAGATTCAAGACATCCATCCCAAGCGCCTACATTCTGCAGACTTCCTCTTCATGAATAGCCTGGTCCCAGATCTGTTTGTTCTACCAGTTGTAGACAATGACCATAAGAATTGGCAAGACAGGACAAACAGATCTGGGACCAGGCTACTTCTTCACCAGCTAGCAGCAAAAGCTTGCATAATAACCCTGATTCTGTCAATGTGCATGTGAGTGAAGAACCACACACTGTCACTGTGACCATGCACCGTTTGGAGCTCCAATAAACCAATATCAAATGAAAAAGCTAATGCTTTGTCCTGTTGTCGTTCATTTTGTTACAATCATTTACATTTACATTTTAGTCATTTAGCATACACTCTTTTCCAGAGCGACTTACAATCAATATTCCATCTGTTTTGGTATTCCTTGTGTGATCATATTGACACAGCCACCTCAAAATAACCTTTTGTAGTTGATAATCACATGCATACAGTTACCGTTTTCGATGATGAAGATTCATTAATTATAATGCCTTTAAAAGGATTAGACACACAACATACAGCATGTTCGCACTGCTGAGTTTTACAGTACATGTGTCAGTTCAGGATGAGCAACGTGGCCAAGGAGACAACCACGGTTTTGATCGTAGCTACAGTACAACATCACAATGGAAGGGTTTTAGCTCCACTCAGTAAAATAGGAGGATAAAACATATTTGTTGACAGAATCAAAATGAATTCTAGGGATAACCAGAAGCCTATTCTCAGTACATCCCCAAAATTCTAATTCTAACACTATGCCTTCATAACACCTTAGTCTGAAGACAACACTATTTTGTGTGACACAGCAAGCGACATAATCCTCCAATTGTTCACCCTGTAGTGAAATAACTAATCTAGTAATGCCCTCTTGTTGCCCCTCACTCATGGCAGTGCCAAGCTCCCCTGTATTCATCCTTGGGCTGCATCCCAAATGTGACCCTGTAGACTTTATTTATAGTGCACAACATTTGACCAGAGCCCTATGGACCGTGAGTGGTGCATTATAAAGGGAAAGGGTGCCACTTGAAACACACACCAATGCAGTGCATTCAGAAACTATTCAGACCATTTGATTTTTTTCCACATTTTGTTACGTTACAGCCTTATTCTAAAATGGATTAAATCAATGTTGTTCCTCATCAATCTATACATAATACCCAATAATGGCATCACAATACCCCATAATGACATCACAATACCCCATAATGACAACACAATACCCCATAATGACAACACAATACCCCATAATGACAAAGTGGAAACAGGTTTTTAGAAAAAGAAAAAAAATTCGGAAGTTTACATACACCTTAGCCAAATACATTTAAACTCAGTTTTTCACAATTCCTGACATTTCACCCTAATAATAATTCCTTATCTTATGTCAGTTAGGATCACCACTTTATTTTAAGAATGTGAAATGTCAGAATAATAGTAGAGAGAACGATTTATTTCAGCTTTTATTTCTTTCATCACGTTCCCAGTGGGTCAGAAGTTTACATACACTCAATTAGTATTTGGTAGCATTGCCTTCAAATTGTTTAACTTGGGTCAAACGTTTCAGGTAGCCTTCCACACGCTTCCCACAATAAGTTGACTTCCCAAGCTTCCCACCATTCCTCCTGACAGAGCAGGTGTAACTGAGTCAGATTTGTAGGCCTCCTTACTTGCGCACGCTTTTTCAATTCTGCCCACAAATTTCTCCAAAATGTCCGATCTTTGTCCCCATGTGCAGTTGCAAACCGTAGTCTGGCTTTTTTATGGCTGTTTTGGAGCAGTGACTTCTTCCTTGCTGAGCGGCCTTTCAGGTTATGTCGATATAGGACTCGTTTTACTGTGGATATAGATGCTTTTGTACCTGTTTCCTCCAGCATCTTCACAAGGTTAATTGCTGTTGTGCTGGGATTGATTTGCACTTTTCGCACCAAAGTATGTTCATCTCTAGGAGACAGAACGCATCTCCTTCCTGAGCGGTATGACGGCTGCGTGGCCCCATGGTGTTTATACTTGCGTACTATTGTTTGTACAGATGAACGTGGTATCTTCAGGCGTTTGGAAATTGCTCCCAAAGATGAACCAGACTTGTGGAGGTCTACAATTTTTTTTCTTAGTTCTTGGCTGATTTCTTTAGATTTTCCCATGATGTCAAGCAAAGAGGCACTAAGTTTGAAGGTAGGCCTTGAAATACATCCACAGGTACACCTCCAATTGACTCAAATGATTTCAATTAGCCTATCAGAAGCTTTTAAAGCCATTACATAATTTTCTGGAATTTTCCAAGCTGTTTAAAGGCACAATCAACTTAGTGTATGTAAACTTCTGTCCCACTGGAATTGTGATGCAGTGAATTATAAGTGAAATAATCTGTCTGTAAACAATTGTTGGAAACGTTACTTGTGTCATGCACAAAGTAGATGTCCTAACCGACTTGCCAAAACTCTAGTTTGTTAAGAAATTTGTGGAGTGGTTGAAAAACAAATTTTAATGACTCCAATCTAAGTGTATGTAAACTTGCGACTTCAACTGTAAGTATTCAGACCCTTTGATATGAGACTCGAAATTGAGCTCAGGTGCATCCTGTTTCTATTGATCATCCTTGAAATGTTTCTTCAACTTGATTGGAGTCCACCTGTGGTAAATGATTGATTGAATGATTGGAAATGATTTAGAAAGAAACACATCTGTCTATTTAAGGTCCCACAGTTGACAGTGCATGTCAGAGCAAAAAGCAAGCCATGAGGTCAAAGGAATTGTCTGTAGAGCTCCGAGACAAGATTGTGGCGAGGCAAAGATCTGGGGGAAGGGTACCAAAACATTTCTGCCGCATTGAAGGTCCCCAAGAACACAGTGACCTCCATCATTCTTAAATGGAGGAAGTTTGGAACCACCAAGACTCTTCCTAGAGCTGGCACCCCAGCCAAACTGAGCAATCGGGGGAGAATGGCCTTGGTCAGGGAGGTGACCAAGAACCCAATGGTCACTCTGACAGAGCTCCAGAGTTCCTCTGTGGAGATGGAACCTTCCAGAAGGAAAACCATCTCTGCAGCACTCCACCAATCAGGCTTTTATGGTAGAGTGGCCAAATGGAAGCAACTTCTCAGTAAAAGGCACATGACAGCCCGCTTGGAGTTTGCCAAAAGGCTCCTAAAGGACTCTCAGAGCATGAGAAGCAAGAGTCTCTGGTCTGATGAAACCAAGATTGAACTTTTTGGCCTGAACGCCAAGCCTCCTGTGTGGAGGAAACCTGGCACCATCCCTACAGTGAAGCATGGTGGTGGCAGCATCATGTGGGGATGTTTTTCACCGGCACGGACTGGGAGACTAGTCAGTATCGAGGGAAAGATGAACGGAGCAAAGTACAGAGAGATCCTTGATGAAACCTGCTCCAGAGCACTCAGGACCTCAGACTGGGGTGAAGGTTCACCTTTGAACAGGACAACGACCCTAAGCACTCGGCCAAGACAACGCAGGAATGGCTTAGGGACAAGTCTGTGAATGACCTTGAGTGGCCCAGACAGAGCCTTGTACCCTCAAAAATCTCTGGAGAGACCTGAAAACAGCTGTGCAGAAATGCTCCTCATCCAACCTGACAGAGTTTGAGAGGATCTGCAGTGAAGAATGGGTGAAACTCCCCAAATACAGGTGTGCCAAGCTTGTAGCGTCGTACCCAAGAAGACTCGAGGCTGTATTCGCTGCCAAATGTACTTCAACATAGGACTGAGTAAAGGGTCTGAATACTTATGTAAATGTGACATTTTATTTTTAATAAGATTACAAAAAAGTCTAAACCTGTTTTTGCTTTGTCATTATGGGGTATTGTGTGTAGATTGAGGAGAAGAAAACACCCATTGTAATCAATTTTAGAATAAGGCTGTAAAGTAACAAAATGTAGAAAAAGTCAAGGGGTCTGAATACTTTCCAAATGCACTGATATGTTACCCAATTCCTGTTGTTGGGCACTGTCGGACAGACGTCTTGGATTCTGGCCCATACTGTACATGGCACAAATCCACAGAACAAAACACACAGATGTGAACACACACTGGGATTGATGGGAGGTTTTATTGCATAAACAAATACAAAGATATCAAGAAGAGGGAAGAGAGGGAGGAGGAGAGGAGGGAGGGCATAGGGAGGTGAGGAGGGACGGATGGGAGAGAGAGAGAGAGAGGGAGGAGGAGAGGAGGGAGGGCAGAGGGAGGAGAGGATGGGAGAGAGAGCGAGAGAGGGAGGAGGAGAGGAGGGAGGGCAGAGGGAGGTGAGGAGGGAGGGATGGGAGAGAGAGCGAGAGAGGGAGGAGGAGAGGAGGGAGGGCAGAGGAAGGAGAGGAGGGACGGATGGGAGAGAGAGCGAGAGAGGGAGGAGGAGAGGAGGGAGGGCAGAGGGAGGTGAGGAGGGAGGGATGGGAGAGAGAGAGAGGGAGGAGGAGAGGAGGGAGGGCAGAGGGAGGTGAGGAGGGAGGGATGGGAGAGAGAGAGAGAGAGAGAGGGGGGAGAGAGAAGGAGGGAGGGCAGAGGGAGGTGAGGAGGGACGGATGGGAGAGAGAGAGAGAGGGGGGGGGAGGAGGAGGGAGGGATGGGAAAAGTCTGGCAAAAAGTTTATTACCTTTGCACCAAGAACCAACACAACGTCATCATCACATGTACAAATAAAAAAATGCAAAGAACATTATTTTGTAAGACCTCTAGTTAGGGCAATCACGGCACTTGAATAGACCTGTGTATGGATTTGGATCGGTATATACGGTAGGTAAGCTACAGTGCAATTTATTTACAGTCAGTCACCTACATTGGGGTATAATACAATATCAACACACACTATAACGATAATGAGACTATAACTTATCTTCCCACTCAGTCATATTGTACGACTTGCTTATGAATTTCAATGAGCTTCTTAAAATTTACTCATTCAACATAATATGATTGACAATGGATCAATTACACATAAAAGACATTGCATGATGCATATCCGTCAAATAACGTGTGAAATACTGCAGGGAGACATGACATTACGGAACGACCCAGATAGAATGGGCTCCCAGCCTTGAGCCAGCCTCTGTCAGTATCTGAACAGGTCAGTTCAGCACTGCATATACCTGGGACAGCATAGAATGGACGGCATGCTGTACCAGTATAGAGTAGCAATGCTACTGTGAGACAGTGGATTGATTTAGTTTGTGACTTGTAATTAAATCGGTGCGAGAACCAAGCAGCATGGCTACCAAGAGATACACAAAAAAAAAAAAATTTTTTAGGGGGAAGATTGAGCGATTACTTTACACTCAAAATGAAAATCAGGGTGTTTCTTTGACACCCTATTCCCTATTTAGGGGTCAGAAGTAGTCTACAAAGGAAATAGGGTAATGTAGGTGCTACAACATATGCTGAGGATCTCCAAGGCTTTGAACATGTTAGCTCTTCCTCTACTCTGCTGGATGCTCAATTATGGAGTTAAATTAGTGCCAATTATCAAACATACATGATTTTTGGGTCAAATCTGGCTCTGTACGCCATGGTTGTCCCGAAAGGGGGGCCCGGGGTGAGCCTGTGTCTCCCCAGGGAAGAGAGCTCGGTCCTGGGCTTCTTCCTAGACCATGGCGGCCTCCTGGGGCCTGGCCTCTTGGCTCTGGCTGGCCTCCTCCATCTCTCCCTGGGGACCTTCGTTACTGAAGAGGTAGTAGGGAGGGCTCTGCCGCGCCTCGATGATCAACACCCCCTCTGGCGACAAGGAGGCGAAGACCGTCACAGGGTCAACGTCGGTTGGAATCCTGGGAAGGAGAGAGAAAGACAGAACATATGTGAGAGACTCGTACATAGACTTTTAAGCTTGAGGGTCTTGAAAAGGTTGGTAACTACAAAAACAGAGAGAACAGGTGTGAGAGAAAGAGCAAAAAAAATGAAGTGTACACCCCTGTGCTTGGACGTCTTAAAAACATTAACCTCACCTCAGCAGTACTGCAAATACCGTTTGGTGCCAAGACACAGATTTGATTGACATCTTGTCGACAGCCTCCAGTTATATACAGAGGATTTAACACTATCTCATAACAGCCTCCAGTTATAAACAGAGGATTTAACACTATCAGTTATAAACAGAGGGTGTAAAACTGTCCGTGAGGAGAAACCTTGGCTGCAGATGAAATTGTTGTTGAAAACTATTTTTTTCTCTCCCTCTTTGGCCTTCGCTCATTCCGAATGCGTAATCTCACACCCCAGAGATAAATGTAAATGTATTTTCCAGGTTTTCATTAAAATGTTCTGGCTACCATCATCTTTGTGGCGCCATGAGGGAGAAAATAATAAAGAAGAAGAAGAAGAAATGAGACGGACTCGCTCCAGGCGCAGGACTGAGAAATAAAGATTCCAATTATACAAAAAATGGCTGTCTGATGCAAAGTTTATTATCACCTGCAATTTCCATCTACATACTTTTCTAACCAGCTCATCCCAACAGCCAGGTGGATGGGTAGCAGACAATTTCAAGTTAGACAGAAGAGCTTTTTCATTCTCCATTTTCCCCCAAGGTTTTTGTACTGAAAATATGATACATACTGTATATGACTAGATTAGCATAAATGGCTTCCTCATAAATGTGTAGTGAGAGAGGGAAAGAAAGAAAGAAAGAGGGAAAATGAGAGAGAGAGAGAGGGAGAGAGAGAGAGAAAGAGAGAGAGAGAGAAAGAGAGCAAGAGAGATTCAGTGAGATATTGTTACCTTCCGTCAAAATGTTTAAGAGAATTCTAAAGGAAAGAGAGGGAGAGAGAACGAGAGAACGAGGAAGAGACAGAGAGTTTAGAGCGAGAGGGAGAGACAGAGAGTTTAGAGAGAGGGAGAAATACATTTATTTAGTTAGAGTGAGAGAAAGTGAGAAAGAGTGAGAAAGAGAGACAGAGAACTGAGTTCTGTGTTGACAGGAATAAAAGTGAGATACAGTATTACCTTCCGTCAAAATGTTTAGGAGAATTCTGAAGGATGGAGAGAGGAGGACTCGCGTGATTGGACCAATATGAGATAAACTGACAGAGATTGCTTTTGAAATGGTATCCTATTCCCTATGTAGTGCACTACTTTTAACCAGTGCCCATGCACCGGTCAGAATTAGTGCACTATATAGGGAATCGGTTGCATTTTCGGATGCAACCCTGCTATGATTGGACCAATATGAGATAAACAGACAGAGATTCAAAGCTGACCTTGGAGAAGATAGGAAATACAGTATCATTGGAAGATAGCCCAGACAGAAGTATACTGTATGGCTCTGGGTTTGAGCTACAACTAGCCTTGTATCCCACAAATGTCAGCGTGGTATTTATTAACCTATACTGAGCTTTGTCTTGTCTTTTCTCACTTATGACATTTTAGTAGCACGTCCATCCCATAATAGTTCTAAACACACATTCTCGCCATAGTCATATGTGTGACCTTGCTTACAGATGCTAATGTCGTAAGTCAGATAAATTGTGTGAGAGAGAGAGAAAGAAAGACAGAGAGTGAGAGATAGAGAGTAGCCAGAGAGAGAGACATAAAGACAGACCCACGGACAGAGAGAAAGATAAAAAGAGAGAGAGAGAGAGAGAGAGAGAGAGAGAGAGAGAGAGAGAGAGAGAGAGAAAAGAAAAAACACCAGAAGGACCGAGAGAGAGGGAGGGGAGAGAAAGAGCGAGAACAAACGAGAGACAGCGACTCCAAACGGACTGGTATCTGGTCTTTGTCAAGGAGCATGGCCAAATAAAGCCCTCCGTCCATCCGTCACAGGAGTTTCCATATGAGCTGCCAAGTGTTCCTAGGTCCTTAAATAAACAACCCAGCCTCATGGACCTAGACCTAGAGTCTACCCTCCATTTCATTAGCATAACCCCTCTACAGTCTACCATCTTCACACACAAATGACAATTGCCTGACCATAAGACAGGAGTTCAAGGAGGCCAAGGACCAATGGATAGAGGGGAAAGAGTGAGGAGAAAGAGATCCCTCAGACACATTCATGTGTGGAAAGTTGGAAGCGACTGAAGAGTTCAGGATAAATCATCCCTTCAAGGCTTCAATTCACGGTCCCCTATTTTCTCAATGCAGCATGGCATAGTCAGTGTCTCTCTGACAAAGTCAAATCACTCATCCGACTTATTACGAGCCACACCGGGCTGTAGAGCCTTATCTGTCCGGATGGGGATTTTGTTTAACTCTGGCTACACTTCTTTTTATCTAGCCTATTGATTCTGTATGGCTGCCAAAAACTGTCCAATATAAAAAACATTCAGGGGTAGTGAAACAGGGCTTGGGGGAAGAGAGAGAGAGAGGAGAGATAGAAGAGAGAGAAAGAGAGAGAGAAAAATACAGAGAGTGTGTGTGTGTCTGTGTGTGTGTGTGTGTGTTTGTCTGTGTGAGTGTGTGTTTGTCTGTGTGAGTGTGTGTGTGTGTGTGTGTGTGTGTGTGTGTGTGTGTGTGTGTGTGTGTGTGTGTGTGTGTGTGTGTGTGTGTGTGTGTGTGTGTGTGCCTGTGTGTGTGCCTGTGCAGCTGATGGACTGAGTCAATCTGAAGCAGTCCAGTATTATTATGTCTATCACAGGAATAGCGACAGGAGGCAAAGTGACAATGACAATCCACCCACAGCCCTGAATAACAAACACACTGAGACCTTCACAGCAAAACACACAGGAATGACATTCCAGAGACTTCCAGGGACATTGAGTTACAGTGTGTTTGCTTCTAGAATAACTAAAGTAGTTAACCTTGGTGATGCACTATATTTTCACTCCAGAACATTCAGAGAAAAATGATCTGTAGTTAACCATTGGAATCATTTTTATTGAATCCTATCCCTACAGACACCATCCTATAAGACCACAATCAATTGATAGATCAATAATGGCAAAAAAAGCAGGGCATTATCATGAATACAGTCACAGTTAAAGGCTGTTGACTGTGACTCGGCTCAACGTGCACCAGAGTTGAATAACCTGCCAGAAATAGCCCAGCTCTACTCTTTTAGACTAAAAACAACACACGGTTTCTCATGCATGTATACATTAGATTAGGCAGTACAGAAATGTCTCCTCTCTCTCTCCACTGAGTGTAGCCTACTGTACTCTACAGCCAGAGAATTCCTGTATTGAGGACAGTTATTTTTATCCACACTATTCTATCTCTCAGTCCGTCAATTGCTTCTGGTTTAGCTTAGCTGGAGCACAACGTATGTGTGTGTGTGTGTGTGTGTGTGTGTGCGTGCAGGTGTGAGTGTTTGTGTGATCTAAGGGATTCCAATTACAGGGCTTGGTGATATGATGACAGAGAGAGAGAGTAGTGCTGGAGCCTGTGCAGACCAGCTGCCTACTAATTAGCCAAGGGGAAATGAACAACATTGAAGTGACGCCTGTAAGACACCGGATGTGTCCCAAATGGCCCCTTATTCCCTATATAGTACACTACTTTCGACTGGGGCCTATAGGGTGTTGTGTACTATGTACTGTAGGGAAGACAGTGCCGTTTGGGAGGCAGCCAGTGCCCCTGTACTCATGATTAGCACCCCTGTCTGATGTTCCATAGTCCCAATTAACAGGGGCATGGCTCTATGGAACGTTCTACACACTAGACGCCTTTCTTGGGTTACTGGGACAATCAGCTGATTTTTAGATATAAGATCATATGACAATAGATGATTGAAATGTCTGCTAGATTAGCTGTGGGATGACTGTAGGAAGTAGGGTAATCCTAAAGGAACAACTGTTTATCGGTTGTTGATGTTTAGGGCGTCTAGGAATGAGCGGCACCTTAAATATTGGCTGATATGAAAATAGCTGTTTGAAATATCTGCTAACCCGTGGCTAGACTGTAGGAGGTAGGGCATTCGTAAAGGAACAACTGTTTATCAGTTGTTGTTATTGTTTTGCACGCCTAGGAATGAGCCAACATTTTTTATATTGGATTGTATAACAATAGATGTGTGAAATGTCTGTTTGATAACCTGTGTGTACTGGGGAGACTGCTGATAACCTATGGGTACTGGGGAGACTGCTGATAACCTGTGGGTACTGGGGAGACTGCTGATAACCTGTGGGTACTGGGGAGACTGATGAAAACCTGTGGGTACTGGGGAGACTGCTGATAACCTGTGGGTACTGGGGAGACTGCTGATAACCTGTGGGTACTGGGGAGACTGATGAAAACCTGTGGGTACTGGGGAGACTGCTGATAACCTGTGGGTACTGGGGAGACTGCTGACAACCTGTGTGTACTGGGGAGACTGCTGACAACCTGTGTGTACTGGGGAGACTGCTGATAACCTGTGGGTACTGGGGAGACTGCTGATAACCTGTGGGTACTGGGGAGACTGCTGATAACCTGTGGGTACTGGGGAGACTGATGAAAACCTGTGGGTACTGGGGAGACTGCTGAGAACCTGTGGGTACTGGGGAGACTGCTGATAACCTGTGGGTACTGGGGAGACTGCTGACAACCTGTGTGTACTGGGGAGACTGCTGACAACCTGTGTGTACTGGGGAGACTGCTGACAACCTGTGGGTACTGGGGAGACTGCTGATAACCTGTGGGTACTGGGGAGACTGCTGATAACCTGTGGGTACTGGGGAGACTGCTGATAACCTGTGGGTACTGGGGAGACTGCTGATAACCTGTGGGTACTGGGGAGACTGCTGAGAACCTGTGGGTACTGGGGAGACTGCTGACAACCTGTGGGAACTGGGGAGACTGATGACAACCTGTGGGTACTGGGGAGACTGATGACAACCTGTGGGTACTGGGGAGACCGCTGACAACCTGTGGGTACTGGGGAGACTGATGACAACCTGTGGGTACTGGGGAGACTGCAATAAGTAAAGTGATCCTAAAGGTGCATCGGTTTATCGGTTGTTGTTATTGTTGTTGTTTTTGTTGTTGTTTTTGTTGTTTTGTTGTTGTTGTTATTGTTCCAGGCAGCTATGGATACTCACTGTATCTTCTTTGTGAAGTTCTTTGTCACGATGCCTCCTTCCTCCTGCTTCTCTTCATGTTTCCCTGTGGGAAAAACAACATGAAATACAATGAACAGAGTGCAACGAACCCCAACAAGTCATACTTTGTCAAATTGTGTAATCTCTCTCGCTTGGTCATAGCTTCTGATAAGTGGGAGGTGCAATCAACAACATGTCATGTGGCAAAAATCTCAGTGTCGTTATCTAAAGCGCAGGATTGTGGAGTCCAGAAGTTAACATGGACTCTAGACATAGTCCTTGGTGTAAGGGTGGGTCATATAATTCAATTAAATTCAACTCAAAGGGGCAGCAGCTAGTGGTTAGAGCGTTGGGCCAGTAACCAAAAGGTTGCTGGATCGAATATCCAAGCAGACAAGGTAAAAATCTGTTGTTCTACCCTTGAACAAGGCAGTTAACCCACTGTTCCCTGGTAGGCAGTCATTGTAAATAAGAGTTTGTTCTTAACTGACATGCCTAATTAAGTGAATAAAAAAAGGACTTTATTATAATCACAGGAATGACGCAGAACAACCCCTCCCCATTTCCCATCTTAACCCTACTTCTTCTCAGATGATGAAATCACCAACCCTGACAGAGGGAGGAATAGAGAAAGTGAGAAATGGAAAGAAAGATCTGGAAAGCCCCAGAATGAAGGACACCTCATCTTAATAAAGTCCTGTTTATGACTCCTGTCTGTGCAGCTGCTCTGAAAGCTAAATGTCAGTGTAGCAGCCGCTGCCCAACACCCCTACCCTCTGCTCCGTCCCACCCAGCTATGTGCAACCTTATACCCCCGCTGTGTGACGTCTACACCTGAGGAAAGTGCTGGACTGGCCTAGAGCTCTGGAGAGAACAGAAACATAACCACAGCTCTGGTCTGGAGAGAACAGAAACATAACCACAGCTCTGGTCTGGAGAGAACAGAAACATAACCACAGCTCTGGTCTGGAGAGAACAGAAACATAACCACAGCTCTGGTCTGGAGAGAACAGAAACATAACCACAGCTCTGGTCTGGAGAGAACAGAAACATAACCACAGCTTTGGTCTGGAGAGAACAGAAACATAACCACAGCTCTGGTCTGGAGAGAATAGAAACATAACCACAGCTCTGGTCTGGAGAGAACAGAAATATAACAACAGCTCTGGTCTGGAGAGAACAGAAACATAACCACAGCTCTGGTCTGGAGAGAACAGAAACATAACCACAGCTCTGGTCTGGAGAGAATAGAAACATAACCACAGCTCTGGTCTGGAGAGAACAGAAATATAACAACAGCTCTGGTCTGGAGAGAACAGAAACATAACCACAGCTCTGGTCTGGAGATAATAGAAATATAACCACAGCTCTGGTCTGGAGAGAAAAGAAACATAACCTCAGCTCTGGTCTGGAGAGAACAGAAACATAACCACAGCTCTGGTCTGGAGAGAATAGAAACATAACCACAGCTCTGGTCTGGAGAGAACAGAAACATAACCACAGCTCTGGTCTGGAGAGAACAGAAACATAACCACAGCTCTGGTCTGGAGAGAACAGAAACATAACCACAGCTCTGGTCTGGAGAGAACAGAAACATAACCACAGCTCTGGTCTGGAGAGAATAGAAACATAACCACAGCTCTGATCTGGAGAGAACAGAAACATAACCACAGCTCTGGTCTGGAGAGAACAGAAACATAACCACAGCTCTGGTCTGGAGAGAACAGAAACATAACCACAGCTCTGGTCTGGAGAGAATAGAAACATAACCACAGCTCTGATCTGATCTGGAGAGAACAGAAATATAACCACAGCTCTGATCTGGAGAGAACAGAAACTGTCCTGGAGAGAACACAACCAATCACAACCTCTCTCTCAGTCTCCTTGAACCTCTCATCCTCTCTCAGTCTCCTTGAGCCTCTCACCCTCCCTCAGTCTCCTTGAGCCTCTCACTCTCCCTCAGTCTCCTTGAGCCTCTCACCCTCCCTCAGTCTCCTTGAGCCTCTCACCCTCCCTCAGTCTCCTTGAGCCTCTCACTCTCCCTCAGTCTCCTTGAGCCTCTCACCCTCCCTCAGTCTCCTTGAGCCTCTCACCCTCCCTCAGTCTCCTTGAGCCTCTCACCCTCCCTCAGTCTCCTTGAGCCTCTCACTCTCCCTCAGTCTCCTTGAACCTCTCATCCTCTCTCAGTCTCCTTGAGCCTCTCACCCTCCCTCAGTCTCCTTGAGCCTCTCACTCTCCCTCAGTCTCCTTGAGCCTCTCACCCTCCCTCAGTCTCCTTGAGCCTCTCACCCTCCCTCAGTCTCCTTGAGCCTCTCACCCTCCCTCAGTCTCCTTGAGCCTCTCACCCTCTCTCAGTCTCCTTGAGCCTCTCATCCTCTTCTCAGTCCCGTGTGGTACGGATGTCACATTCCTAACTGCCTTGGTAACACACTCAGACTGCACTTGTCAGATCACATTAGTTTCTTAATTGCAAGTATGATATACATCCATTCAAAGTGTCTTTTTTTTTGCTGCAGCCCCAAGGACACACTGCTTTGTGATAACTCAGAAACTACTACGAGGCAAAAACTCTGTTCAGCCAAAGTTAGGTTGATTTTTGACGGTTACTATCTGCACATGACATGAGAGAAAGCACGGACTGGCCACGTCAACCCCGACTTTAACATGCTTATGACATGCTCACACAGACACACATTTAGAACAGGTCAGGTCACAGAGGCAGGCAGTCAGGAAGAGCCCCCAGAGGCTGACTGAATGGCCCAAATGGCATACCAACACTGTGTTTATAAAAAGCTCCGTATGAGGCCTAGTCTCTTCTCTCCGGTAACTTACACTCCACCTGGCATTCTTCAGTTGTCCGTTAAATATTTGGTCTACAGTCTAAAGAAGCCATGGACAGCTTTAAATATCTTTTATACTTATTTCAACCTACATTCAGAACCTGGTAAAAACATAACAAACTCAAAGATTGTATGGATGCCCTGGATTGGAGGTTTATATAGCCCCTGTACTTATTTAGTTCTACAATCAGCACAGTTCAGTTCAGTTGACTTCAGTAAATCAGTTCAGTGCCTGGTAAACACAACAAACTCAAAGATTATACTGTATGAATTGATGAAATACTCAAGGGGGGTGTAGGCACTAATCAGCTATCGCCAGGCAGAATAATACTTCCAGAAACAAGCTGTTCAGTGTATTTGGTTCCTAGGATCAGAGCATGGTAGCGCAACAAGAGCATACGATTAAATAATTACTGAAGGGTCTAGTCAGCTATCACCGGGCAGAATAATACTTCCAGAAACAAGCTGTTCAGTGTATTTGGTTCCTAGGATCAGAGCATGGTAGCACAACAAGAGCATACGATTAAATAATTACTGAAGGGTCTAGTCAGCTATCACCAGAATAACAGTTCCAAAACATTCTCTAACACTAACAGCAGTGTGTTGCTTGTCTCCTTCTGGACAGAGACTGTTGTCACGGGCCTTCCTCACTTAAATCTATATCTGTCTCATGGGTGAGTGATTCTGGAGACATCTGAACAGGTGCCTGGGCTTGATGAACAGGGCTGGCAATCTGCAAGTCATGGACCCTACTGCCCCATATACTGTAGGTTGTAGGGTATTCAAACATTGTTATCATATGAGCTGGCTATGAGAATATATGATGTACATATTTTAAATATGAATATAACTATTTTGTAAATAATCATGTCTATTGTGTACTTTAATTGTATGTATGAGAGGATGCATATCATTTCATTTTCAAATGTGACACAATAGCCTATATAAGTAGAGTTGTTAATGTTTGTTATTGATCCCCAAAGCAACTGCACTCTGACAATCAACACTTTTTCTTAGAGGTGTTCAAGTCAATTACTGTATAGTTGAAGCAGGACAATGGCTCTATTCAATTCGTATTGCGGAAGTTCAGCATTACAGTGTGATTGAAATGTAAAGGCAATGTTCCCGCTTTATCGGAGACTACGTTCACTGTAAACCCTGCATACAGTATGACGCCTCAATCGGAAATGACCTTTACATTTATATCGCGCAATCTGTAACGCCTCAGAGATACAGATTGAATAGAGCCTAAACTAATATGCCCTCACCTGATACTTCTACAAACCCATCTTTGGTTTTGATGTTAAGTTCCTCTGGTTTGAAGCTGTGGACGTTCACACAAACTTTCCACGGCTCTCCCGGCGTCTGGGTCGGAGAGCTGCGGGGGGACTCGCTGTATCTCGTGCTGTACACAGGCGGCTGCCCAGTCGATGCACGCGTTGGTGGAAACCCTGTGCGCAGAGTGCCCGTGAATGGTGCGGAAAGCCGCGTGCTGAGCCGGCTAGGCCGAGCCCAACCGGGCCAGTCCATTGACAAGTCTTCAGGGAAAGGGGACATCCCAAAGTCATCGTCCATAAACCGAGAGGCCAGTGACGGACTCTCTCTGAAAGGGTCTCGGGGGACCCTCTGCCTACTTCCCAGCGTTCCCAGAGTGTAGAAGTCTTCTGCCATGATCAACTGGCTGCTGCTCCAAATAAGAAAAGTAAGAAAAAAGTTTACTCTGTCCAAGTTTACTCTCCCCAAGCTGACAATTGCCAAAGTAATGTAAATATATAGTAGACAATGAGAAAAAAAGTTGTAAACCAGATGATTTCCTAAAAACAAAAGTTAATCTATGCTTTTCTAGTGTTGCGCTCAAGACAGTTACGCATTGAATCACCCCAAAATAACGGACATCGACTTGTGACGACCCCTTCCCTTAGTATCCTCGAAGTTGAATACGGTCTTTGAGTTGAACTGACCTTATATTGACTGGAAGACCGTTTTATATGGCTACCGTTTCCCCTGACGGTGAGTGTGCACAACAATGTCCAGAAAGTGTGCGGTGCCTCTGGGCGCAACAAGCAACAGCTGACAGAAGAAGCCCCTCCCTGTCGGTCCAAGTTTAGCCATTAGCGCTGGATGGTGTCACTAGTCCAACAGTCTTGTCCGTTGAAACCATCCATACCCCAGTGACTCATTATCTTTTTAATAGAAAATAACGCATGGCTTCAGGCGCAGCCTGGGAGATAGGTGGAGACTCAGAGGCTGGGGGAGAGCAAGGGGCAGACACACTGATGTCACCATACGGATAAAACAATATAACTAATGAGTCAGGTTTGTCAGTATGTATGGCATGTATTTACGGTGTGTCTGTACAGTTGGCCGTAGTCAAACAACCCTTTAGGATCTTCTAGTTAAATAAAGGTTACATTAAAAAAAGGATTGTCACCTCTATCAGAATCATATTGTAATCCTATCGTTTTGTTCCTGTCGAATATATATATATATATTTTACCTTTATTAGCCAGTTAAGAACAATTTCTTAATTACAATGACGGCCTACCAAAAGGCAAAATACCTCCTGCGGGGACGGGGGCTGGGATTAAAAATAAAACAAATTAAATTAAATAACATATAAATATAGGACAAAACACACATCACGTCAAGAGAGACAAGACAACACTACATAAAGAGAGACCTAAGACAACAACACAGCAAGGCAGCAACACATGACATAACAGCATGGTAGAAACACAACATGACAACAACATGGTAGCAACACAACATGGTAGCAGCACAAAACATGGTACATACATTATTGGGCAAAGACAACAACACAAAGGGCAAGAAGGTAAAGACAACAATTCATCATGCAAAGCAGCCACAAGTGTCAGTAAGAGTGTCCATGATTGAGTCTTTGAATGAAGAGATGGAGATTAAACTGTCCATTTTGAGTGTTTGTTGCAGCTCTTTCCAGTCGCTAGCTGCATCAAACTCAAAAGAGGAGCGACCCAGGGATGTGTGTTGCTCTGGGGACCTTTAACAGAATGTGACTGGCAGAACAGGTGTTGTATGTGGAGGATGAGGGCTGCAGTAGGTATCTCAGATAGGGGGAGTGAGGCCTAAGAGGGTTTAATAAATAAGCATCAACCAGTGGGTCTTGCGACGGGTACACTAGTTTACAGAGGAGTATAGAGTGCAGTGATGTGCACTATAAGGTAATCACAATGACACAAAATCTATTGCTTAAAACATGTGCAGGGAATCTCTACTTTTATACCAATATTATTCTAACAGTTTTATCCTTCACTGTGCGTGAATGCAATAACTGTGATTACAGTATTTCCTGACGAAGATCTAAATGTTTTAATCATGTTTACATTTCACATTTTAGTCATTTATCAGACGCTCTTATCCAGACCAATTTACAGTAGTAGGTGGATACATTTTCATACTTTTTTCGTACTGGTCTGACATTGTACAGCATTTTATGCACTCGTTTTATGCTAGCTAAGAAACTACTGTTAGGCAGGTTTTGCATGTCAGCTGACTACAGTAGCTAATTAAGTTGTAGCCATTTCTATGTGGTTTTTCAATCACTGTATTGTTATAGCTGATGAATGGTTTTTCTTGTTTGTTATTGCTAAATACAGTATTTTATTCTCAGTGGTACAAAACCAATGATATTGATCTGTTTTAAGCAATATATTTTGTGTCATTGTGATTACTATAAATGTTTATACTAACATCACTAATCTGAGGTATAAAGTCTGCAATTACCCTCAATTCGATGTGGTAAAAACATTAGGTTGTGTAATGTAGTAACACATACTGTCCACGTACAGGAAATTAGCGCAATAAAAAATACATCTACATTTTCAGTTTAGGCTGATGTAGTGTACACATATATTTCTCACAAACTACCTGCCCTCCAGGACACCTACAGCACCTGATGTCACAGGAAGGCCAAAAAGATCATCAAGGACAACAACCACCCGAGCCACTGCCTGTTCACCCCGCTACCATCCAGAAAGTGAGGTCCGTACAGGTGCATCAAAGCTGGAACCGAGAGACTGAAAAACAGCTTCTATCTCAAGGCCATCAGACTGTTAAACAGCCATCACTAACACAGAGAGGCTGCTGCCTACATACAGACTTGAAATCATTGGCCACTTTAATAAATGGATCACTAGTCACTTTAATATTGCCACTTTAATCATGTTTACTTAGCAATACTCATCTCATATGTATATAATGTATTCTATACTATCTACTGTATCTTAGTCTATGCTGCTCTGACATTGCTCGTCCATGTATTTATATATTCTTAATTCCATTCCTTTGCTTAGATTTGTGTGTATTGGGTATATGTTGTGAAATTGTTAGCTATAACTCGGAACTAGAAGCACAAGCATTTCGCTACACCTGCAATAACATCTGCTAGACACGTGTACATGACCAATAAATTTGGATTTGATTTACATAAAAATGCTCTTATGCACAATTTAAGCGGGCAGTTTAAGCGGGCGCTCTAGAAAAAGCTCCCATAGTGTTGATATTATTCTAATCATTGTTATTTCAGACCACATTGTATGGACACCACAATTGGATAAATACATTTGAACTGTGTTCGAATACTCATACTAACCGCACTAACCATACTATTTGTGACGTACATTGAGTATGTATTATGCTTATTGGTCATAGTATCGATATAGTTAGTATGCCAATGTCGTACTACATTTGCCAAAATACGAAGTATACAAGCAGTGGACACTATTTCCGGGCTTTCAGGGCCCATAATGCAATTCTTTCCGAAAATGGGCGTGGCTTCACAACATTTTCAGATTTGAAGAAAATGGTGGAAAATATGCAGCCGAAGTCCGACGAGCGCAGATACAAATTCATTGCTTTAATTATGACAAATGTTAAGAAAATGTTGAGCAATGTAAGAAGGTAATGACTTTTCAAATAAGTTACGTTACACGTCGTGTTTGGCTGACAATTTGTTAGCTACGCTATCCTTACGAACCACCTAGCATATCATTACAGCAGTATGTACCTGTATGTTAGCTAGCTACGCTGTCCTTACAAACCACCTAGCATATCATTACAGCAGTATGTACCTGTATGTTAGCTAGCTAGGCTGTCCTTACGAACCACCTAGCATATCATTACAGCAGTATGTACCTGTATTTTAGCTAGCTACGCTGTCCTTACAAACCACCTAGCATATCATTACAGCAGTATGTGCCGGTATGTTAGCTAGCTACACTGTCCTTACGAACCACATAGCATATCATTACAGCAGTATGTACCTGTATGTTAGCTAGCTACCTAAGTAACGTCGTTAGGTGGCTACTAATACATTGAACTTGCCAGTATATTAACTATATGCTACCTAACAAACTACCCAACGTTTATTGACTTGATTATTCACATAATTCTTAGCTTAGCGGTATAGTCGTTGTGCATTCTCAATGGACATTGTTAATTTGGGTGCGTTCGTAAATTCGCTCTGGCCATGTACTCCGATTTCAAAGCAATCTTGTCTGAGTGTGCCAGAGCACAGAATAACCGATTAATTTACAAACGCCTGTTGAATATGGTCGGTGTCAGTAAACGTAGGCAAAAAATCGTTACAGTCACCAACGCTCCGGATAACATGAAAACAGCCTAACCAGCTCTGCTAGGGAGAGTAAAATGGTCAGAGTGGTCTCATTTGTGTCTGGAAGAAGCTAGCAAGCTAGTCAATGTTAGCCAGTTAGCTTGGGTGCTTGACTGCCGTTGTGAGGTTAGAACGCTGGGATCAACCCTACTCCTCGGCCAGAGCGTCCAGTGCGCGTTCTGAATGCTCCAAGAGTGGAACGCTCTGAATTTACGAACTGACAATCTGACAACGCTCTGAATTTACAAACGCCCAGAGAGTACTCTGGCACTCCAGATTGAATTTACGAAACACACCCAAAGTCGTAAAATGTCTACCTAGTAATGTTGTGTTATGCTAACAAGCTAGCAAGAGGTTGCATAGCAACAGAATCAACTTGCGGTAGACAGACGTAGCGCTAGTACGCTCAACTGAAAGGATACCGTTTGTTTACAGTATAATACAATTAACTTATAGTATATACTCATTAACTATGTAGTATACAGTATGAAAGTATGGGTACTTGAACACTGCTATTGTTTGGACAATCTCACAGCTAAATATGGAACAGAAACCTGAAGATTTATGTCAAACTGCAATCAAGATTAAAGACCAGTAAACTGGGAAACAGCCTCACTCCCATGTCTCCGGAGCACAATCTCCATATCTTTGCCTATTTACACCAGTGATAATTTCCTGAGATTCTCAATCTCTTTAACACACCATCACAGTTTGGGAGTGATTCAAGGCTGCAAGTTCCTTTACACTATGATCAATAGAAAAATCCTATCAGATTTAGGAACCAGTCCGATTGGACTCCTATGGGGTTCTATCCTATAGGATAGGTTCCAAAATCTGATAGGATTTTTTCTATAGGATTTTTTTCACTAGAGGGCCCAACAGTATCACATTTAAGGTAAGACCCAGGTGCAGACAGTGTCGAAATAACAAAAGTTTATTATTCGAACAGGGGCAGGAAAAAGGACAGGTCAAGATCAGGCAGAGGTCAGTAATCCAGATAGCTGGGGCAAAGGTACAGGACAGCAGGCAGGCTCAGGGCAGGCAGGAATGGTCAAAATCAGGAAACAAGAAAACAGGAACTATTGCAAAGACAGGAGAAAGTGAAAAAAAACACTGGTAGGCTTGACAAACTAAACGAACTGACAACAGACAAACAGAAAACACAGGTGTACATACACAGGGGATAATGGGGAAGATGGGCGACACCTGGAGGGGGTGGAGACAATCACAAAGACAGGTGAAACAGATCAGGGTGTGCACACAGTACTGCAACAGCAAGCAACGACTATTGTCCTACAATATACTGTAGATAAGCCCTGACTTTTTGTAGGTTTTGAAACAAATAAAATAGCAAGTAAACCCTAAAGGATGTGATTGAAAAAAAGTTTTATTCAGGATTTTAGACTCACAATCAATGATGTATGTATATAACAATCAATGATGTATACAAACCCTCGATTGCTGATGCTGTGTTTTGGCCAATGAGAGGCTTTGATGCCACCGGTCAGCCATATTGGCACTCCCTAGTAGAAGCAGTCCTACATAGGAATAACTGGAATTCTACAGTATTTCAAGGAAACCATTTAAAAAATGCTTTTGTTGTAATGGGGGCAGTGACATTAGTACTTTCAAAAAATTATACTTTAAGAAATTTAACTTTAAAAGGGCAATCAGCAGTTGCAACACAGATTTTTTTAAACTTATTTTTTTATTATTTTTTTATTTCACCTTTATTTAACCAGGTAGGCCAGTTGAGAACAAGTTCTCATTTACAACTGTGACCTGGCCAAGATAAAGCAAAGCAGTGTGAGACAAACAACACAGAGTTACACATGGGATAAACAAACGTACAGTCAATAACACAATAGAAAAATCTATATACAGTGTGTGCAAATGTAGTAAGATTAGGGAGGTAAGGCAATGAATAGGCCATAGTGGCGAAAAAAATACCATTCAGCAATTAAACACTGGGGTGATAGATGTGCAAATGAAGATGAATATGCAAGTAGAGATACTGGGGTGCAAAGGAGCAAAAAAATAAATAACAATATGGGGATGAGGTAGTTGGGTGGGCTATTTACAGATGGGCTGTGTACAGGTGCAGTGATCGGTAAGCTGCTCTGACAGCTGATGCTTAAAGTTAGTGAGGGAGATATAAGACTCCAGCTTCAGTGATTTTTGCAATTCGTTCCAGTCATTGGCAGCAGAGAACTGGAAGGAAAGGTGGCCAAAGGAGTAGTTGGCTTTGGGGATGACCAGTGAAATATACCTGCTGGAGTGCGTGCTACGGGTGGGTGCTGCTATGGTGACCAGTGAGCTGAGATAAGGTGGGGCTTTAACTAGCAAAGACTTGTAGATGACCTGGAGCCAGTGGGTTTGACGACGAATATGAAGCGAGGGCCAGCCAATGAGAGCATACAGGTCGCAGTGGTGGGTAGTATATGGGGCTTTGGTGACAAAACGGATGGCACTGTGATAGACTACATCCAATTTGCTGAGTAGAGTGTTGGAGGCTATTTTGTAAATGACATCGCCGAAGTCAAGGATCGGTAGGATAGTCAGTTTTACTAGGGTATGTTTGGCAGCATGAGTGAAGGAGGCTTTGTTGCGAAATAGGAAGCCAATTCTAGATTTAACTTTGGATTGGAGATGCTTAAAGTGAGTCTGGAAGGAGAGTTTACAGTCTAACCAGACACCTAGGTATTTATAGTTGTCCATATATTCTAAGTCAGAACCGTCCAGAGTAGTGATGCTAGTTGGGCGGGGGGGTGATCGGTTGAAGAGCATGCATTTCGTTTTACTAGCATTTAAGAGCAGTTGGAGGCCACGGACGGAGAGGTGGATGGCATTGAATGATATGTACCCATTGATTCTTGAAGAATATAACTTATAAATGCCTCATGAGCTTAGTTCAACTGTCTAACCACATCAGAACCCAGAATATAAGCTTGTTTACTCCAATGTTTGTAAACAAAGTAAATGTACACAAATCATGTATAGCCTCAAAACATGCTTCAAACTATACTTTTGATATCATTGATGGTCAGTCCTTGCATCCACATCTCTGTCTGTGAATTTGAGAGTGGTACATTTCTCCAGCCCCTTCCCTGAGCTCTTTACCCGAAACAATGGCGGGGAAACGCTTTGTTATTGTTTCTACTGCTGATTACCGCTTTAAGGAAAATGTTTTATTTATTTTTGTTTAGCTCACATAATAGAATTTAAAAGTATGTCTGTAAAGTGTCTATAATAGAATAAACATGTCAAAAACAAATGTAGACATTAATACATGCATTTCTATAGATTCCAGAGTATTTCGTACAATGGTGGGGGAGTGCCAAGATGGAGGCATGGTGGCTTCTAAACAGCACCTCCCTGTCAGTCATCTATTGTACATGTAAATAATTGCTCACAATATATGGGAAGGGGAGGGATAAGGGTTTATTTAAGGGTTCAAGGGGAGGACAATCTGATTTCAGCTGAAGCATTACAACAAGTCAAGCTCACACTGACACCATGCTGTGTGCCAGTGGGAAACCGCATCCTAGCTCTCCATCTCCACATTATTGCTCGTTCACAGAGAAAATGAGAGACTGCATCATTTAACACACTGGAGCATCAGTCTTATCATGCACCTTGTTATTTAACCTTCTGTTTTCAACATGATCAGGGATGGAGTTCAAGCACAAAGACCTCTAAAACCCACTAATATAGTTTCCAATATTTCTCAATTCCCCCCCAGTTTCCCAAATGTTTTCCTGGCTCGCTGTCACACCCTGATCTGTTTCACCTGTACTCGTTATTGTCTCCACCCCCTCCAGGTGTTGCTTGTTTTCCCCAGTGTATTTATTCCTGTGTTTCCTGTCTCTTTGTGCCAGTTTGTCTTGTATGTTTCCAAGTCAACCAGCGGTTTCTCCGGTCGCCTACTTTTTGCTATTCTCCTTTTTCTAATCTTCCCGGTTTTGACCCTTGCCTGTTTCTGGACTCTGTACCCGCTTGCTTGACCATTCTGCCTGTCTTGACCACGAGCCTGTCTGCCACTCTGTACCTCCTGGACTCTGATCTGGTGTTGACCTTTTTGCCTGTCCACGACCATTCTCTTGCCTACTCCTTTTGGATTAGTAAACATTGTCAGACTCCAACCATCTGCCTCCTGTGTCTGCATCTGGGTCTCGCCTTGTGCCTTGATACTCAATTATTTTTCTTTCAGTAGTAGTTCAATGGCTATTATAGAAACACATTATATAGCCTAGTAATGGTGATGGAAAATCAGAGAGCTTACAGTTGACAACAGTGAGGCAATGTATCTACACACAGTACATGTGAGAAATTTTACCATACCAGTACATGTGTAGATGCATTGATCATTTGATTGACTATTCCACAAATTCTAAATGAATTATACTTCATCTCTCATAATTAATGTATACAGTGCCGATGCATATTTACATCACAGTAATTACATATTCATATACATTTTACCTCATGGAATGGTATATTAGGGCCACGAGGGAGAGTGGTTCACCTCAAAAGCATAATTACTATGTAAAATACTTGTCATCTTCCTCCCAATATCTCTATGCTTTTGGACAAGTCGTTGAACATTCAGATAAAGGACCTCAGATGATTATACAGTACAATGCATAGAGAACAACAGACCCTCTTGCCTGGAGCACATACTGAACGAAGATATACAAGGTGACAGATTAGAGAAATAAAACCATTTCAATGATATACAGTACGGGCAGGAACAGCAGTTCTAAATGCTAATGTTATTCAAACAGTGCACTACGAGCCCACATAATATATCATTTAACAAATACTGTAGACTATTCATTGAGGCTAAACGTCATGGTTGGGGTTGTCTTCTCTGACACACAAGCTTTTAGTTTCCTCTTTCCTTTTTTCTGTAGTCTCGGTTGTGGCTTTTCATAGGACATCCTCTGAAGAAAATAGCATTCCCCTCAAAAAGAGAAGAGGGGAATAGTTGAAAGTAACATTTCAAAAAAAGTTAAGTAGTGTTGTCTGAATGTATATGGCATTACATTGTTTATTGTAGCCTGGTCCCAGATCTGTTTGGTCTCTTGCCAACTCCATTACTTTCAATGGGTGACATTGAGTTGGCGTGAAAGCACAAACAGACTGGCATTCAGACTGTCCATTGTAGGGTTTAAACTGGAACTTTCTTCATTCAGACCATAACATTACATCATAGACATAGTAGAACCCCAGTGACATAATGGTGTTGCATAGAAACAAACAGATACCATTACTGAGAGGTGACACAAATGCAGAAATATGATTGTAAACACGTTACAAGTATGCGTGACACAAACATTTTTTTTAAAACTTCACCTTCGGACAGACAACAAAACAAGACCGATGAGATTCTGAAATACCAAACTCATTCAATTCAAGAAAATTATGTTACAGTGCTATTTCAGACCGTTATACAAAATAGTAGATTCATCCAATGTTGAGTTTCCTCTCTGTCAAAAGGAAAAGTAAAACATTTCAAAACTCTCTTATTCAAGTTTTAGTCAAAGGAATAGAACACATAGAACACATATAACTCATAAAGATCAACCATAAATAAATACATTAATAGATAACCATCAAGATGAATGAAAAAATCTGACAACCTAAATATGAATCAGTGAAAAATTGTCATTTAACCCCTACCCCAGGTGTTGCAATTTAGATATCCAAATTGTTCAGTGTCACTAGGGGTTGTTAGGGAAAATAATGCTTTCCTGGACATTTTCAGGATTTCTGGATCATGACAAACCCCTTTCTCAGTCCTGGCCTTCTGCAGACTGATTTGTTAATTCACCATCATTTTACAAGGAATTACATTTCAAATGGTTTCCACTTGATCAGAGGATAAATAAAACTGGCATTTGAGCTGACAAGCAGTTTGTTTGCCACCGGGACCACCTCCTCCTCCTCCCTCCTCCTCCTCCTCCTCCTCCTCCTCCTCCTCCATTTCTCAGAGGAGGCATGTTTGTGTTCTACCTTCTGAAGAGCTGGGATCAGAGAAGCAACACACCTTATTCTACGTTCCTGGAAAACACGCCATTTGAAAATACACACATTCACAAACCTACTGAAATTGTCCCAAAAGACCTTTCTAGTGCACATCCCAGATCATAAATGAAACTTAAGAGTTATAAAATGAAGAGTTTATCAGAGGGTAAAAATGAATGGTGCTCCTTCATCCTTCATTTCACTCATGGACGTCAGAGGAAGAGTGTCATCAGAAAAAACTGTCTCTGGACATTGCAAATACACTGGGGATGGACAAACGTGAACCAAAGACAAAATTCAATCAATCAATTCAATTCAATCAATCTATTTCCAGTTGTTTCTGTCTGGGCAATGTGAATAGCACTGCTACAATTCAAATGGTAATTCATCTGCCAAGGAATTCAATGTATCGTAAAACAATTGCTTGAAGGTTCTGGCTCAGAGATCTAACATGAAATGATGCAAAGAGATGAAAACATGTCCCCATAGTTTTGCTGTTCTCCTGTTGACTTGTGGAATCATAGTGCAGTCTCCTCCTCAGTCTGTTGCTAACTCAGTCTGTTGCTAAGTCAGTCTTCTCTTCTTCAGTGTGTTTTATAATTCAGCGCCGGTTCTTGTTCTTGCTGTAACCAACCAACGAGTCATAGCTCCGACTCCGGCTCCGACTCCCAAAGATGGAGTTCCAAGACGAGCTGCGGCTGTAGCTCCTGTAAGAGGAGTAACTCCTACTTCTGGATCGGCAAAGGCCAGGACTGGGGCTGGGGCTGCGGCTCCTTGTGAAGAGGCTGCTCCAAGAGGATACGCTGGTAGAGCGACTGCTGGATGAAGGACTGGGACGAAAGTAGGGGATGGGTCTCTTCCTGGCACTGTGGGGAATCAGAGAGATGGTTAGCATGAGAGGGATTGGACTAAACACATTCAAAAATAAGAAAATAAAGTTTAAATTCAATCAACTGCAAAGATTTTGGAAAACATGCATTGCGGTTTCATTCTGAATGTTTATGCTGAATCGGAAGTGCTAACCACATTCCTCTCATGGACATTGGAAATTGGATATTGTCATGAAATCAAAGCTTGTTCTTAACATACAGGTTGAACACCACATTGTTTGAATACCGGCCTAAGTAATCATGCCTGGATTGTTATGTTACACTTTCTTCAGAAAATGATTTCATCTCGTGTTCAGGCCAGAAGTTATTTTAGATATAGCTGTCACACCTTGAAACAACATTATACTGTGAACATTTCAATGCATAATCATGAGCATAACTGTTTCATTTACAGTGCATTCGGAAAGTATTCAGACACCTTGACTTTTTCCAAATCTTGTTACGTTACAGCTTTATTCTAAAATGGATTAAATAAAACATCTTCCTCATCAATCTACAAAAAATACCCCATAATGGCATCACAATACCCCATAATGACATCACTATACCCCATAATGACATCACAACACCCCACAATGACAAAGCAAAAACTGTTTTTTAGAAATGTTAGCAAATAAAAATAAAATAAAAAACTGAACTACTTTATTTACATAAGTATTCAGACCCTTTGCTATGACACTTGAAATTGAGCTCAGGTACATCCTGTTTCCATTGATCATCCTTGAGACATTTCTACAACTTGATTGGAGTTCACTTGTGGTAAATTCAATTGATTGGACATGATTTGGAAAGGCACACACCTGTCTATATAAGGTCCCACAGTTGACAGTGCATGTCAGAGCAAAAACCAAGCCATGAGGTCAAAGGAATTGTCCTTAGAGCTTCGAGACAGGATTGTGTTGAGGCACAGATTTGGGGAAGGGTACCAAAACATTTCTGCAGCATAGAATGTCCCCAAGAACACAGTGGCCTCAATCATTCTTAAATGAAAGGAGTTTGGAACCACCAAGACTCTTCCTAGATTTGGCCGCCCGGCCAAACTGAGCAATCGGGGAGCTACAGAGTTCCTCTGTGGAGATGGGACAACCTTCCACAAGGACAACATCTCTGCAGCACTCCACCAATCAGGCCTTTATGGTAGAGTGGCCAGACGGAAGCCACTCCTCAGTAAAAGGCACATGACAGCCCTCTTGGAGTTTGCCAAAAGGCACCTAAAGGACTCTCAGACTATCAGAAACAAGATTCTCTGGTCTGATTTAACCAAGATTAAACTCTTTGGCCTGAATGCCAAGAGTCACATCTGGAGGAAACCTGGCACCATCTCTACAGTGAAGCATGGTGGTGGCAGCATCATGCTGTTGGGATGTTTTTTATCGGCAGGGACTGGGAGACTAGTTAGGATTGAGGGAAATATGAACGAAGCAAAGTACAGAGAGCTCCTTGATGAAAACCTGCTGCACGGTGCTCAGGACCTCACACTGGGGCGAAGGTTCACCTTCCAACAGGACAACGACCCTAAGCACACAGCCATAACAACGCAGGAGTGGCTTCGGAACAAGTCTCTGAATGTCCTTGTAGCCCAGTCAGAGCCCAGACTTGAACCCAATCGAACATCTCTGGAGACCTGAAAATAGCTGTGCAGCGACACACATCCAACCTCGCATCTGCAGAGAAGAATGGGAGAAACTCCCCAAATACAGGTGTGCCAAGCTTGTAGTGTCATACCCAAGAAGACTCAAGGCTGTAATCGCTGCCAAAGGTGCTTCAACAAAGTACTGAGTAAAGGGGTCTTAATACTTATGTAAATGTGATATGTCCGTTTTTTTTTTCATTTATAAATTAGCAACAATTTTAAATAAAACATTTTTTTTTCAATGTCATTATGGGGTATTGTGTGTAGGTTAATGAAAACTATTTAATCAATTTTACAATAAGGATGAAAATTAAAAAATGTAGAAAAAGTCAAGATGTCTGAATACTTTCCGAATGCACTGTAGCTGTCTCGCTTGATCCATTGCAGCTTGTTTAGACTAGTAGACAATGAATCAGGTTTATTGCCTTCCTTTTACAGTCCAGTCCTTCAACAGTCTCTGAGGCAAACTGGGGGGCATTGTCGATGATTAAAAGAAGAGGGACTCAGTTAGGAGCGAACCAGGCTTGAGTCTGTGGTTAGAATGAATAAGTTTATACCAAGTAAAATAAAAGAATAAAAGAATAAAGCATGCCTGTCACAAATGTGTGAAAGTGTATCAGCTGAAAAGAGAATAGCAGACCTGGTTATCCTCCTGGCTTCCAGGTGACTGGGTGAATCTCTCCTCCTTTTTCTCATGGGAGAGTAGGACCTGGGTTTTTGCCTCTTCCCGCTATGCTTCCGACTGCCGTGTTTCACATCCTTCTCACAGGAGCTGGGGTCCCTCTTCCTCTCTCGGACCCTACCAATGTCAGATGGCATCTCTCATTAGCAATTCTATTATTTGGATATATTTTAAACCCAGCATACTAGCACCTTCTGCTATCATCATGCTAGTACAATAGTAGTGCCAGAAGTCATTACCTGAGCTAGAGTAGATAGGCAAAGCTTTTTTTTTTACCTGTCTTCACTGTTCCTGGAGTATCTTCCTCTGGACCTACCACTGCCTACACTTCCTTTCCTTCTCAAACCAGCTGAGTAGCTCGGTGAACGGGAGTATGACCTTAAGACAAAGCACAACACATTTACTTCAATGGAGTTCAGCGAAAGCCCACATTATTTCAAGTGGCTGCTGGAGGTGTCAGTGAAGTGCATTAGAACCTAAGTGAAACCAACCTGGCAGATGACAGTGATCGGCTTCGAGAGTAGCGTCCAGAGTGTCTGCAGCTCCCAGAGGATCTACTCCTGCTTCTGCTGCTGCTGCTGGAGGAGTTGGCTTTAGTCCTCTTACGTGAAGAGGCCACCGTCCTCAATGGAGAGATGGAGGCAGTCTTCTGAGGTCTCCCCACCTTGGCCCCACATCCTGAAGTCTTCACCGGCTCACTGCAATGATAACAGTGGAATTCCATCAATGTTTTAAAAATGTCTGCTGCAATTGTGAAAATATAGAGATGTCCTCCTTACACTATGTATATGGATGGTTTACATTTTGAAAAAAAAGTAAATCAAGGAACATTTCTGGTCCTTGACTTCAAGTAGCACTTTTCATCACCTATAGTATGATATTCTTCAAGGATAGGAAACTGACCTCTTGCCGTTCCCGTTGAAAGTAGCAGTAGACAAACCACCTTCCACATGCAGAGGTTTACACAGGGAAGCATAGCTGGTCACAGAGTTCCCAGAGTCGGACGCGTTGTCTCCGTCCCTGAACTTCAGTTTCTCCGGTGAAGCCGGCGCAAGGCGTAGGACCTTTTTGTTGCCGATGACGTTTGACTGTGAAATGCCGGTTTTGGTCGATGGTGGGGAAGACGTGTCGTTCCCGGAATCGTAATCCTGTGGTCCTTTGCTCTGATTGGTCAAAGTGTGACGGAGAATCACTGTTGTGTTTAAAACCTCACCGCCAGGTTTTGACTGCAAGACCTGTAAACAGACAGGAAGAGGATGTTGCTTTACTTCCAGAGATGTTTTTTTTCTTTTTCGTTTAGTTCAATAAGCAACTACCTGGATGATGCATTGGGAATACTCTACAAAGGCATGTATTACCCTTCCAAAACACAGAGAATATATATATATATATTTTTTAGGGGGGGGACAGAGAACTTGAAGATTAAAGACGTCATGCAAATTTGTTTCATGCGAATAACTTGGAAAGTAAAACTAAACTGAACCAAATTGAAAGATTTTTTTATATAATAATTTTTTTAATTAACTGAATTAAAACAAACATATGAAAGGAAGAACGAAATAACAGAACATAAAGAAGAGTTACTAGTGTGTGATTAAAAACTACCAACGGCTTTAGCTAAGTCCAGTGAGAGAAAAAGAGAAGTACAAGAGAAGGAAAAACAATGGCCCCATTCAAAGCCGGTTTTTAAGAACATTGAACAAACATCACAAAATGGGTATTATGTGGAAATGAAAAGGACTGAAGACAGAGATATCCCATCAGTCTAACTTAGAAAGTCCTCAGAATAGGACAGATTGTGCTTTTTTCCCTGCAAGAAGAAAATAATTAGCCTGCAGCGAACCCTAAGGTACAGTAAATCCCTAAGTCTGCGGATAGCATCGACTTACCAATCAAGATTTCCTCCTTAAGTAGGTAAGGTGTAAGAAAAAGGGAAGAGCGGGCAACATAAGTGCATCATTAGAGTCGTAAATTGCAAGAAAAAGACAATAACCCTCTCTTCAAACCCAGAGCCAGTTACTGTTATTGGCATGTTCCTTTTCTTCCCATAATTGAGATTGTTTAAAGGTTTTCTCGGGGCTAGAAGCCCATAACAAGCTTTCATTGTGTAGTCAATCTTGAATACAGGTTACATGTCTGTGAGGACAAACTTAATGTACTTTAGAATAGGTATTCATACCAGTTTTGTAAACTAGACTATAGCTTTTTTTTACTAAAGTAAGTTAATTTGTTTTACTCTAAAAGAGTAAGAGTGGTTGCTAAGGACTATACAGGAATAAAAAACATGTTTTTTCCTGTTGAAGAGAACTAAGAGATACCAAATGATTGAATGTTTGGCTAACCCAAATTCATTCCCTCCAAACAGATTATAATCTCTCTTTACCTATCGATTGCAAATCACTCATAGTAGATTGATTAAACTCTGCCCTCCCTAAGTCTATTTCAGATAATCCAGTCCCCAGGCTGCAACATCAGACCAGAACTAACACTGAAAACCCCAGGGAAAACGTCAAAACAAAACCACCCATCACAGGCCACTGATGAATATTCTTGAATCGATTCAATCTTGCTCCTCAAGTACTATCCTAACAGTCAGTGTTCTTCTGCTGGCAATCAGAACACTAGTTACTCAAAGCAACCACCAGTTGCACTGAAAGCAACCCTAAACACCCACACCCACCATTTTGTTAAGTCCATTTGGAATATGGAGCAGTTTTAATATCTGCCACATATTCAGTATTCAAACTACCTGGGAGTTAATCAGTGTGTTTGTTCTATTCATACCCACCTTTCTCTTGTGGGTTGCATTGATTGGGAGGAAATATCAAACATACCCCAGAAATTAAAGAGTTTTGAAACTATTGCTACCGTATCCGTATTAAAATTAGGACTAATCTACTTTTATTGACAGTTAATTTAATTAAAACCCATGAAAATGAACACAAAGTGAAAAAAACGTAGTAATATTGCCATTTGTAGGTAACCAATTGTAGATAATCCTCTCAACAAAAAAAAGGTTTGTGTTTAGAATACAAAGCATGCGTCACCGTTAGTCTATAGCTTATTGCATTTCAATTACCAACCCTGTGGTCTGTGATGAAAAACATCTGGGGAGTAATTAGCATAATTTAAAGATCACTGGAGAGAAATTAAATGTATCTCACGCCTCAGCGAGCCTGAGACAATGAGTCAACTAACAAACGGCGCTGAGCTGTGTTTAAAATCAAATGCATTCCCAGTAATAAAGAACCTAGGAAACGCCACTTTCAAAAGTAAGTTGTAGCCACTGCTAAGTCTTTTAGATCTGATCGATCGCTATCACCTAAGTCTCTAGTACTGTTGCAATGCTGGGCCAATAGCAATCCATAAACAGTCAATAAAAAGTATTGTTTTGATGAAAAGAACTAGTACTTATATGCTTGAGCTGAATTGAAGACAAAATGAACTGCTACAGTATGTGTTGGAATCTTGCCAGCGGTCATTGTGCTGATCATTTCAACTCATTCTTTACCCATTAGCTTTTCACAAAAAAAACAGCTTGACTGCATCCTCTGCACATTATCATTAGCTGCCTACCACCAGCAAGTTCCCCGGGTGCTGTTTCTGCTAAGTTTGTGATTATTTAATGGTGTTAGATAAAAACAGAAAAACAAGAACAGATGACATCACTGCTCAATGAAGAGTTCATAAAAACAAGATGTCCGGAAACAACATGATTTCGGACAGGCCATGTAAAATTAGTTGGATTCAAAAGTGATTTAGATCAACCCTCGAAGGAATTCGAAAGACTATATTCCCAAAGATTTTGATGAAAGAAGATGTTGATAGGAAAAAAGGTAAAAGCCATGACAGAATTTGATTTTTTTTACAGTATATCTGATGAAGATTGTTTGTAAAATAGTTTGATCTTGAGAGAGGATATGGGCAAATAAACAATCTGATATTCTATATGTCAACATGTCATCAACAACGAAAACATTGCCCTGAACGTTCGGCTTCAGACAAGGAAGCAAGAGGTCTTACATGACCTTAATAGAGTAATACCACCGGAAGGTATTTTAGTTTAGGCTCAAAGTCCCGAGGAACACTTACGGTGCTGGTAGAAAGGACGGAGCGAAAGATTGGAGTTGTTTTACACACTGACTTGGCGGCCGGCTCCCACTCAAACCCTCCGTGGTCCAGTGACGCACCAGGGTCCTCCATCAGGGCTGCTAGGCCTCCCAACGCAGGCTGATCCACTGATTTGTGCAGATGACGTCTGTGGACACAAATATTAAGGAGTTAAAAACGTCACTACATCAAAGTCTACAATTCAGTACAAACTTAGTTTTGCTAAGAGCCTTTTCTGGAACACAATCGTCCAGATATACTGCCAACTGTGCTCGTTCGGGATAGGACAAAAACGATTTAGTCAAAATAGCACTAATTGTGCAGCCGTGAGAATACCTATTTGGGGTAATGTAATCACTGGGACAATGTTTACTGTTTGAACAGCTGTAGTTGAAGTTATGTCACAATATCATCCGAAGGACTTTATGACTGGTTATGATTAAACAGTGGCCTAGTTTCTGACAGTGGAAAAACTGTGGTGGACAGGGGTACACAGGCAGCCAGCTCAGGATGTGCCCCAGACTGTACAGGAGAACCAGACAGCAACCTCATAGTAAATGTCATCTACGGCTGAACAGGGATCAACCCTCAGCTGTTTACAGACTAATGCCTGCAACTCTGTCTGTGTGTGTGTCTTTGTCTATGTGTGTCTGTGTGTGTGTGTGCGAGACAAACCAGCTCGATATTTAGCCTAACCCTCAGACACAGGCAAACACTACTGGCACAGATACCAGTCAACCAGCCAAGCTAGGGGAACGAGAATTTACACAGACACAGCCTTGCCAAGCTGTGGCATTTCACATTTAAAACTAGAGCTACAGCTGTGGACACGAGCCGGAGAGCTAAGTGGGTTTTTATGGCTAGGCTTGACGATTATACAACTCCAGAATGATTATACCGTTCCATAATGCAGTTGGGGTATAATCGTTTCAATGGAACAGTTGATGTAGAATCCCTGAGTATTGAAGATTATTCAGATTGTCCCCCTGTCGTCTTCCCCCTACGACATAGACTGGGTTCCATATGGCACCCTAATCCCTATATAGTGCGCTGTTCTAACGTAGTGAACTATGTGGTGAAGCGGGACATTTTGGGACGCAGACAGACTCTCGGCACGGTCGGTGGAGCGCAATCGGTCGGTTGGGGTAAAGCCTGCTGCTGTTCAATTTCGGTAATGATTTCCTCTGCCGAATATCGCAGGTAAACTCCCAAAAATCGAGAGATCCAGAAGGGATTTCAATGCAATCATCTCTGGCTTTAGATTATTTCAGTTTGAAACATGGGCTCAGTTTTGTCGTCTCTCTGTCACCAGTGTGAATGAATAACACTTGACTGATCACTTGGAGAAAAGACAGAATTAATAAATGAATAAACAAACAAATAAATGAAAGGTCAGATGAGTGACACTAATATAAGGACACTAGAGGTGTAATATAATTGAGCTGTCTGTCTCTGAAGATGCAGATGTAAATGAAATGGTGTGTTTACGTTGTCAGAATGCATGTTAACCAATGGAACAGTTGAACAGAAACAACTGCTGCAGACCCAATGAATTTAACCCAACCTAACCCATCACCTCAAACAACTGCTGCAGACCCAATGAATTTAACCCAACCTAACCCATCACCTCAAACAACTGCTGCACACCCCATGAATTTAACCCAACCTAACCCATCACCTCAAACAACTGCTGCAGACCCAATGAATTTAACCCAACCTAACCCATCACCTCAAACAATAAGCCACCAAATCCATCAATCTATACCACTGTGAAAAGAGCCTGTTCGCATTGTAATTAAGGGTACATCTATCTGTGGACGGAGTTTTTCATCCATTTCCTGTGGACAGCGTTTCCAGCCATTTCCTGTGAAGCTGTGATAGGAGGGCTACCACAACCACTGTTAATCATTCCTATGATCACACACTGTCCCTATCAGTCAGTCACACACTGGCCCTATCAGTCAGCTCTGGCCCTATCAGTCACCTCTGGCCCTATCAGTCACCTCTGGCCCTATCAGTCAGTCACCTCTGGCCCTATCAGTCAGTCACACACTGGCCTATCAGTCAGTCACACACTGGCCTATCAGTCAGTCACACACTGGCCTTTCATTCACCTCTGGCCCTATCAGTCAGTCACACACTGGCCCTATCAGTCAGTCACACACTGGCCCTATCAGTCACCTATGGCCCTATCAGTCACCTCTGGCCCTATCAGTCACCTCTGGCCCTATCAGTCACCTCTGGCCCTTTCAGTCACCTCTGGCCCTTTCAGTCACCTCTGGCCCTTTCAGTCACCTCTGGCCTATCAGTCACCTCTGGCCTATCAGTCACCTCTGGCCTATCAGTCACCTCTGGCCCTATCAGTCACCTCTGGCCCTATCAGTCACCTCTGGCCCTAGTCACCTCTGGCCCTATCAGTCACCTCTGGCCCTATCAGTCACCTCTGGCCTATCAGTCACCTCTGGCCTATCAGTCACCTCTGGCCTATCAGTCACCTCTGGCCTATCAGTCACCTCTGGCCCTATCAGTCACCTCTGGCCCTATCAGTCACCTCTGGCCTATCAATGACAGCCTAGAAACAGTGGGTTAACTGCCTTGTTCAGGGGCAGAATGACAGATTTGTACCTTGTCAGCTCGGGGATTCGAATTTGCAACTTTTCGGTTACTCGTCCAACGCTCTAACCACTAGGCTACGCTGTCACCTCTGGCCTATCAGTCACACCTCTGGCCTATCATTCACCTCTGTCCGGGGCTGAAAAGAAAAACGGGGTTCTGTCTCTGTGTGTGAGTGTGCGCACGTCTCAGTGGCTAGGACTTACCTGCTCTCGGTGCTGGAGGAGCGCCAGGTGGAACTCTCAGACTCCGACCTCCGGTAGCGTCGTCTCCGGTGCATGTGCCTCCGTGAGCTGGAAGAGCAAACGAGAGGAGAGAGAAAGAACAGGGGATGAGGATCTTAGTGGGGAAGACATAGCCAGATGTTGCTGTGATGGATATTGGACTTGCTTACCCTTATACGTGTATATGCTTCTTCCCTGATAACTGCCACCAAATTAAATCAATATATATTTTTATAAAAATAAGACAAAGTAATGGAAAAACAATGACAGAACAAGAAAAGAGAAAGGAAGAGAGGAGGAGAGTAGAGCAGAGCAGAGCAGAGGAGAGGAGAGGAGAGGAGAGGAGAGGAGAGGAGAGGAGAGGAGAGGAGAGGAGAGGAGAGGAGAGGAGAGGAGAGGAGAGGAGAGGAGAGGAGAGGAGAGGAGAGGAGATGAGAGGAGAGGAGTAGAGTAGAAGAGAGGAGAAGAGAGGAGAAGAGAGCAGAGCAGAGGAGAGAAGAGCAGAGCAGAGCAGAGCAGAGCAGAGCAGAGCAGAGTAGAGTAGAGTAGAGTAGAGTAGAGTAGAGTAGAGTAGAGTAGAGTAGTGTAGAGTAGAGTAGAGTAGAGTAGAGTAATTTAGTGTAGAGTAGAGTAGAGTAGAGTAGAGTAGAGTAGAGTAGAGTAGAGTAGTGTAGAGTAGAGTAGAGTTAGAGTAGAGTAGAGTAGAGTAGAGTAGAGTAGAGAAGAGAGCAGAGGAGAGCAGAGGAGAGCAGAGGAGAGCAGAGGAGAGCAGAGGAGAGCAGAGGAGAGCAGAGGAGAGCAGAGGAGAGCAGAGGAGAGCAGAGGAGAGCAGAGGAGAGCAGAGGAGAGCAGAGGAGAGGAGAGTGGTCTGACATTCTGTAGCAGTCACACTATGTTCAACAACAATTCTCTGCGCTGCGCTGCTAACTACAGAACAATTGGAAATATTGTTTATTCACAGCGTGAACTTGGATTCTCTTATTCTCTTTTGGTCCCTTTTTCTCTTTCATTGTAATTCTTGCTTTCAATCGTTTTTTTTTCTCTATCGGAGTGGGTGATTTCATGGTGCTTTCAGAACACAAAAGCAGTGTAGTTGTCCACACTGGTTGCTTCTCATCATGGATCGTTACTCTGGACACTGATCTCTCTTTTGACAAACATATGAAGGATATTTCAAGGACAGCTTTTTTCCATCTTCGTAACATTGCAAAAAATCTGCTTTTGTCCCTTCTAGATTAGACTACTGCAATGCTCTACATTCAGGCTACACGAGTAAAGCACTAAATAAACTTCAGTTAGTGCTAAACACGGCTCCTAGAATCTTGACTAGAACCAAAAAATGTGATCATATTAGTCCAGTGCTAGCCTCTCTACATTGGCTTCCTGTTAAGGCCTCTCCTGCAGACGACACTACAGTGGTAGGCTTGATTACCAACAACGACGAGACGGCCTACAGGGAGGAGGTGAGGGACCTCGGAGTGTGGTGTCAGGAAAATAACCTCACACTCAATGTCAACAAAACAAAGGAGATGATCATGGACTTCAGGAAACAGCAAAGGGAGCACCCCCCAATCCACATAGATGGGACAGTAGTGGAGAAGGTGGAAAGTTTTAAGTTCCTCTGCGTACACATCACGGACAAACTGAAATGGTCCAACCACACAGACAGCATGGTGAAAAAGGCGCAACAGCGCCTCTTCAACATCTGGAGGCTGAAGAAATTCGGCTTGTCACCAAAAACCCTCACAAACCTTTACAGATGCACAATCGAGAGCATCCTGTCGGGCTGTATCACCGCCTGGTACGGCAACTGCTCCGCCCACAACCGTAAGGCTCTCCAGTGGGTAGTGAGGTCTGCACAACGCATCATCGGGGGCAAACTACCTGCTCTCCAGGACACCTACACCACCCGATGTCACAGGAAGGCCAAAAAGATCATCAAGGACAACAACCACCCGAGCCTCTGCCTGTTCACCTCGCTATAATCCAGAAGGCGAGGTCAGTGCAGGTGCATCAAAGCTGGGACCGAGAGACTGAAAAACAGCTTCTATCTCAAGGAAATCAGACTGTTAAACAGCCATCACTAACATTGAGTGGCTGCTGCCAACATACTGACTCAATCTCTAGCCACTTTAATAATTAAAAATTGGATGTAATAAATGTATCACTAGTCACTTTAAACTATGACACTTTATATAATGTTTACATACCCTACACTACTCATCTCATATGTATATACTGTACTCTATACCATCTACTGCATCCTGCCTATGCCGTTCGGTTATCGCTCATCCATATATATTTTTATGTACATATTCTTATTCATTCCTTTACACTTGTGTGTATAAGGTAGTTGTTGTGAAATTGTTAGATTACTTGTTAGATATTACTGCATGGTCGGAACTAGAAGCACAAGCATTTCGCTACACTTGCATTAACATCTGCTAACCATGTGTATGTGACAGATAGAATATGATTTGATTTGATTTGATTATAGAGCTCCATTTAAATGGAATGGTCTGCCGATCCATGTGAGAGACGCAGACTCAGTCTCGACCTTTGCCTCTAACCCTATTACAGTCCGGGTAGGTGCCGTGGGGGAGATCTTCGTGGGCTATACTCAGCCTTGTCTCAGGGTAATAGGTTGGTGGTTGAAGATATCCCTCTAGTTGTGTGGGGGCTGTGCCTTGGCAAAGTTGGTGAGGTTATATCCTGCCTGTTTGGCCCTGTCCGGGGGAATCGTCGGACGGGGCCACAGTGTCCCCCAACCCCTCCTGTCTCAGCCTTCAATATTTATGCTGCAATAGTTTATGTGTCGGGGGGCTAGGGTCAGTCTGTATATCTGGAGTATTTGTCCTGTCTCATCCGGTGTCCTGTGTGAATTTAAGTATGCTCCCTCTCATTCTCTCTCTCTCTTCTCTCGAAGGACCTGAGCCCTGGGACCATGCCTCAGGACTACCTGTCCTGATGACTCCTTGCTGTCCCCAGTCCACCTGGTCATGCTGCTGCTCCAGTTTCAACTGTTCTGCCTGCGGCTATGGAACCCTGACCTGTTCACTGGGCATGCTACCTTGTCCTGGACCTGCTGTTTTGGACCCTCTCTCTACCGCACCTGCTGTCTCCATCTCTGAATGATCGGCAATGAAAAGCCAACTGACATTTACTCCTGCGGTGCTGACCTGTTGCACCCTCTACAACCACCGTGATTATTATTATCTGACCCTGCAGGTCATCTATGAACGTTTGAACATCTTGGCCATGTTCTGTTATAATCTCCACCCGGCACAGCCAGAAGAGGACTGGCCACCCCTCAGAGCCTGGTTCTTCTCTAGGTTTCTTCCTAGGTTCTGGCCTTTCTAGGGAGTTTTTCCTAGACACCGTGCTTCTACATCTGCATTGCTTGCTGTTTGGGGTTTTAGGCTGGGTTTCTGTACAGCACTTTGTGACATCGGCTGATGTAAAAAGAGCTTTCCAAATACATTTGATTGATTGATCTAAAGGAAGACTCTCTAAAGCAGGTGAGCACAATTAGATACCCAGTAACTAACATGTTCTCCTCCCAAAAGTCCAAACCATTAAAATGTCTAATGTGAGCTATGATTTGGGGGCATATGCACTTCTTGTATATGTATAGCTAATAAACAAAGTACTACATTTCAAAAACATTCAACAATATTTATTGCACATTCTCAATGTAGATAGTAGAGAGAATTATTTATTTCAGTTTTTATTTCTTTCATCACATTCCCAGTGGGTCAGAAGTTTACATACACTCAATTAGTATTTGGCAGTATTGCCTTTAAATTGTTTAATTTGGGTTAAATGTTTCAGGTAGCCTTCCACAAGCTTCGCACAATAACTTGGGTGAATTTTGGCCCATTCCTCCTGACAGAGCTAGTGTAGCTGAGTCAGGTTGTTAGGCCTGTCTCAATGAGCCCAAGTATGCTTGGGGTCATTGTCCATTTGGAAGACCCATTTGCGACTAAGCTTTAACTTCTTGACTGACGTCTTGAGATGTTGCTTCAATATATCCACATCATTTTCCTCCCTCATGATGCCATCTATTTTGTGAAGTGCACCAGTCCCTCCTGCAGCAAAGCACCCCCACAACATGATGCTGCCACCCCCGTGCTTCAAGGTTGGGATGGTATTCTTCGGCTTGCAAACCTCCCCCTTTTTCCTCCAAACATAACGATGGTCATTATGGCCAAACAGTTCTATTTTTGTTTCATCAGACCAGAGGACATTTCTCCCAAAAGTACGATCTTTGTCCCCATGTGCAGTTGCAAACCGTAGTCTGGCTTTTTTATGGCAGTTTTGGAGCAGTGACTTCTTCTTTGCTGAGCGGCCTTTCAGGCTATGTCGATATAGGACTTGTTTAACTGTGGATATAGATACTTTTGTACCTGTTTCCTCCAGCATCTTCACAAGGTCCTTTGCTGTTGTTCTGGGATTGATTTTTACTTTTCGCACCAAAGTATGTTAATCTCTAGGAGACAGAACGCGTCTCCTTCCTGAGCGGTATGACGGCTGCGTGGTCCCATGGTGTTTATACTTACGTACTATTGTTTGTACAGATGAACGTGGTACCTTCAGGCATTTGAAAATTGCTCCCAAGGATGAAGCCGACTTGTGGAGGTCTACAATTTTTTTCTTAGTTCTTGGCTGATTTCTTTAGATTTTCCCATGATGTCAAGCAAAGAGGCACTGAGTTTGAAGGTAGGCCTTGAAATACATCCACAGGTACACCTCCAATTGACTCAAATGATGTCAATTAGCCTATCAGAAGCTTCTAAAGCCATGACATCATTTCTGGAATTTTCCAAGCTGTTTAAAGGCACAGTCAACTTTGTGTCTGTAAACAATTGTTGGATAAATGACTTGTGTCATGCACAAAGTAGATGTCCTAACTGACTTGCCAAAACTATAGTTTGTTAACAAGAAATTTGTTGAGTGGTTGAAAAACGAGTTTTAATGACTCCAACCTAAGTGTATGTAAACTTCCGACCTCAACTGTATGTAGGTGCTCATTGGTGAGTCTAGAAAGGTACTTATTGTTAATGATGTTCATAGTGGAGAAAGAAGACTCACAACTGTATGGGGAGCCAAACATGGTCAAGGTGTGTAGTTCTACTTTGGTTAGACCAGGGAAAACAGTCTCAGACAGCCTGCAGCCAGAAAGTTTCATGATCTGTTAGTGGAAAGTTCTCTCTTAGTGCAACATATTTTGCAGATCAATCAGTTCCATCTGTAGAGATCCAGCATGTGCCCACTTGAAGGTCTGTGTCACCTCCTTTGAAAATCCCCTGACATCTGTGATGAGGAATGGATTCTCAATTAGAAGAAGAAGCTGCTGTCCAAGGCTGAAGCTGTCAAAGCGATTTCTGAAGTTTCCAATCAGCGTATCTATGAAGTCGACATGAGGAGAAACATCTCTCTCACCCTGAATCTGTTCCTGCACTTTTGGGAAGTGTGCACAGTCTCCTTGAAGAACTTCCTTGAACACTTCCAGTTTCTTCTGGAAGGAGCGGACAGACATCATCAAATCACAAACTGAATTGTTCTTGCCCTGTAGTTTCATATTGAGCTCATTAAGGTGTGATGTCTACGAAAAGTGAAAACTGTGTTGCCTTCTGACTCTTGAGCTGTACTAGGGAAGCTGTTATTTCCTTTCGAATGGACCAAAAGCGTTCCAACACCCTGCCTTCACTGAGCCATCTTACGTTGTTGTGCAGCTGTAGGTCATTTGCATTTGCCTCAACTTCTTTCAGGAATTCTCTCAGCAGGACGATGTTGATGAGATGAGGATGCCCTGAGGAAGTTGATGAGTTTTATCATTGTACTCATCACTTCAGCATACTCTGACAGATTGGCAAACAGGACAGACTGATGAATGATGCAGTGGTAAGCTGTGAGATCAGGGTTGTCCTCTTTCAGCCGTGCCACAGCTCCTCTCTCTCTCTTCCCCGTTTGAGGTGATAGAGACCACTTGTTTTAGGTCCCCCTCTTCTCATTTTATGTGTCTCGAGTGGTGTTACACCTAACAGGTCTTCACAGAATTCCTTCTTCTCTGTGTGGTAAAATCTAACATACATCAGAAGCTGGGCATTATCACTCACATCAGTAGATCCATCAGCAGCTAATGCTATGCATGGTGCGCTCCTTATAGCTTCACCAAGCTGTGTTAATACATCCTCTGTTCGTATTTCACTTTTTCTTGCTGTTGTTGTACGTGACATTGGGATTTGCTTGATCTTTTCACACAGCTCGTCTTTTTGTTTACCATCAAGTAAAGTTTCAGCAACAGCATTCATGCACTCCATCACCACTCCCCGTCAATAAATGCCTTTTGGTGTTGACCCAAAATCAAAGCTATTTTTTAGTGAACATTCGTTTGCACGTTGTTGGGCAGTGAATGCATGGGAGAGGACTCTGGTGGATCGATCATACTGGGCTTTGTTTATTTTGCGTGCCCTCACCTCAGACTGCTGTGGATATCATCTACATTTTACATTTTAGTCATTTAGCAGATGCTCTTATCCAGAGTGACTTACAGTAGTGAATGCATACATTTCATTTCATGCATTTTTTATTTTTTTTTGCTCAAAAGATCTGTGCTTTGTCTTGTAGTGGCGCTTCACGTTGGCACTTTTTATTAGAGCCACCGTCTCTGACATATCAGGCAGAGTGGTTTGACACTCGCTGTGGGAAGAATATAGGCATATTTCTCTGTCCACTCCTCTTTGAAAGCTTGATTTTCTGTATCGACTTTCCTAACTTTTGTGCACGCCATTCTATAATTTCTCCTTTCGCTTCCGTTTTTGCTTCTCTCGCTGTCTCTCTCTCTCTCTAACAACATCAGTCTCCTAACATGCATTGTAAACATTTGCTTTGATTGGCTGAGTTTAAATAACGCACGTGATTGGACAACACACAGTAGTATGGGGCGCTGTCTGGGACCTTCCCAGCTGCCCTGAGCCAGCGCTGTATGTGTACATTGATAAAAAAGGGTTGCTTCAGCAGTATTTAATTTCACAATTATTTATGAGAAATGTGTCGAGGTCCAGATAGAACCTTCCGACCAATTGTGCACCTCTGCTCTAAAGGATCATGTTTATATTTCCTCACAGCTTCTGCTCGTAGCAGAAGGATGGCTTTACTACAGTGGTTCCCAACCTTTTTCGGTTACTGTACCACAAACTGAATTTTGCTCTTCCTGAGTACCCCTGAAGTACCCCGTCATGTGCATTTTACCAGAAGGCCTGTGGTAAAATGCAGTCTTCTGAAGTACGCCCTGTGGATAGGCCAAGAACCCCCATGGGTCCTAGTACCCCCAGCTTGGGAACTACTGGCTTATAATAGCAGGAGAGGGAAAAGGATGGCTAGAAGAGAGATCGGGCTGTGGAAAATGTACTGTGATGGAAAGATATATGTTCCTGAATTGATGAAAAATCACATTGACCAACCTTTTCTTGTGCTTTCGATCATCCTTCCTCTTATGTTTCAAACTAGAAGAGCTGTGCTTTGTCTTTTTAGAGGTGTATCTGGAAAATAAAAAATAATTGGTTATTGTTGTTGCTGACACTTCCGCTAGTTCTTTGTCATTTATTTGAGGGAGGCCTGCTATTAAAACTAACTCAGCCACTGCCCTCCAACATCATACATTAGTGATGTAATAGATCAGTTGGAGTATAATATAGTCTATAATATTTTCTTTTGTTATTGCCAAAGTAATCTTGCGTGCCAGACCCATAGTGTGTCTTCTGGTGAAATACATTTATTGTCAAAGTAACTCATTTCAATACCGATCAACAACAACATTAAGATGTCGGAAGTAGCTACCTGGTGGCGTTTCACATTATGACATGATACAGGAAGTAGCTACCTGTGGCGTTACACATTATGACATGATACAGGAAGTAGCTACCGCTGCCATTTGACATTATTTTTATTTTTATTTTGCCTTTATTTAACCAGGTAGGTCAGTTGAGAACAAGTTCTTATTTACAATGGCGACCTGGCCAAGATAAAGCAAAGCAGTGCGACAAAAACAACACAGAGTTACACATGGGATAAACAAACTTACAGTCAATAACGCAATAGAAAAATCTATATTCAGTGTGTGCAAATGTAATAAGATTAGGGAGGTAAGGCAATACATAGGCCATAGTGGTGAAATAATTACAATTTAGCATTAACACTGGAGTGATAGATGTGCAAATGATGATATGCAAGTAGAGATACTGGGGTGCAGAGAGCAACAACAAAAAAATAACAATATGGGGATGAGGTAGTTGGGTGGGCTATTTACAGATGGGCTGTGTACAGGTGCAGTGATCGGTAAGCTGCTCTGACAGCTGATGCTTAAAGTTAGTGAGGGAGATATAAATCTCCAGCTTCAGTGAATTTTGCAATTCGTTCCAATCATTTGCAGCAGAGAACTGGAAGGAAAGGCGGCCAAAGCAGGTGTTGGCTTTGGGGATGACCAGTGAAATATACCCGCTGGAATGTGTGTTACGGGTGGGTGTTGCTATGGTGACCTGTGAGCTGAGATAAGGTGAGGCTTTACCTTGCAAAGACTTATAGATGACCTGGAGCCAGTGGGTTTGGCGACGAATATGGAGCGAGGGCCAGCCAACGAGAGCATACAGGTTGCAGTGTTGGGTAGTATATGGATGGCACTGTGATAGACTACATCCAATTTGCTGAGTAGAGTGTTGGAGGCTATTTTGTAAATGACATCGCCGAAGTCAAGGATCGGTAGGATAGTCAGTTTTACTAGGGTATGTTTGGCAGCATGAGTGAAGGAGGCTTTGTTGCGAAATAGGAAGCCAATTCTAGATTTAATTTTGGATTGGAGATGCTTAATGTGAGTCTGGAAGGAGAGTTTACAGTCTAACCTGACACCTAGGTATTTGTAGTTGTCCACATATTCTAAGTCAGAACCGTCAAAAGTAGTGATGCTGGACGGGCAGGCAGGTGCGGGCAGCGACCGGTTGAAGAGCATGCATCTAGTTTTACTAGCATTTAAGAGCAGTTGGAGGCCACAGAAGGAGTGTTGTATGGCATTGAAGCTCGTCCGGAGGTTTGTTAACACAGTGTCCAAAGTTTGTTTGTTAAATTGGCTTTCGAAGACTTTAGAAAGGCAGGTTAGGATGGATATAGGTTTGTACCAGTTTGGGTCTAGAGTGTCTCCCCCTTTGAAGAGGGGATACAGGAAGTAGCTACCTGTGGCATTTGACATTATGACATGATACAGGAAGTAGGTACCTGTGGCGTTTCACATTATGACATGAAACAGGAAGTACCTACCTGTGGCGTTTGCTTTTCTTAGAGCTCTTCTTCTTCTTCTTCTTTTTCTTCTTCCTCACCGGAGACAGACTGTAGTACGGAGACCTATGACAGAAACCACCAAAAAAACATTATGACCACGCACACACGCACACACACCATTCTCTAAATGCACTCTTCTATCAAAGCCGGTAATATTCCTCTTTCTCTGTGTGCGTCTCTAAAATTTCCGTTTGCTCAGAGAACAGTTTGAACATGTCTAAAAATTGACCCATCTCACTAGGCCACCAGAGTGCTGGTTTCACTAGGCCACCATAGTGCTGGTTTCACTAGGCCACCAGAGTGCTGGTTTCCCCAGGCCACCGGAGTGCTGGTTTCCCCAGGCCAACAGAGCGCTGGTTTCACCGGGCCACCATAGTGCTGGTTTCACCGGGCCACCAGAGTGCTGGTTTCACCAGGCCACCAGAGCGCTGGTTTCACCGGGCCACCAGAGTGCTGGTTTCACCGGGCCACCAGAGTGCTGGTTTCACCAGGCCACCAGAGTGCTGGTTTCACTAGGCCACCAGAGTGCAGGTTTCACTAGGCCACCAGAGTGCTGGTTTCACTAGGCCACCAGAGTGCTGGTTTCACCATGCCACCAGAGTGCAGGTTTAATTTATGATCTGACCTTTCCCTCTTCCTCTTTCGCTCCGATTTCCTCCTCTTCTTCTTCCCCTTGGAAGTGTGGGGCCGAGGGGAAAGATCGTCATCAAACAACACACTGCAACAGGAGAAAGACAGGGATGGACAGGGTTACTGATTTGTTCTCCTCAGGGAGATGAAGGTTTCTGCATTACTGTATGAGACTCCTGCAGGACACCTGTATACAGGGACTCTGTATGCTAACAGCATTGCAATCAACTATATTTGTGGCCACACAGGAATGACTATAAAATCAATTAATTTTAATCATTGACAACTGTCTCCCCAGGAAAAAAGTTCCAACGTGACCAACTGACAAAATGTAGGATAAATGTTGGCTTAAAGCTCAGACACACCAATAAGTTTGCCTGCTGAGAGTACTTAGCACCTCTGAACGGTGTTGCCAGTCAAACTCTTTTGTGTTCACACAGCAAAGACCTTGAAGTCATCAGACACTCAACCTTGTTAAAGTACACCACACCAGTAGGTGGCAATAGCGTTGTTTCGCAATGCATATCCATGCATATTGCTTGTGGTCTAGATTCCATGCTATCTGCGCTGTATCTATTTCATACAAAGCCCTTGTTGTTACTAGCCAGATGGCCACAGCTACATAACTACACTTTATTTCACTCTCTATAATCGGAGATGATTGGAGATGCTTAATGTGAGTCTGGAAGGAGAGTTTACAGTCTAACCAGACACCTAGGTATTTGTAGTTGTCCACATATTCTATGTCAGAACTGTCCAGAGTAGTGATGCTAGACGGGCGGGCAGGTGCGGGCAGCAATCGGTTGAAGAGCATGCATTTAGTTTTACTAGCATTTAAGAGCAGTTGGAGGCCACGGACGGAGTGTTGTATGGCATTGAAGCTTGTCTGGAGGTTAGTTAACGCAGTGTCCAAAGAAGGGCCAGAAGTATACAGAATGGTGTCATCTGCGTAGAGGTGGATCAGAGAATCACCAGCAGCAAGAGCAATATCATTGATGTATACAGAGAAAAGAGTCGGCCCGAGAATTGAACCCTGTGGCATCCCCATAGAGACTGCCAGAGGGCCGGACAACAGGCCCTCCGATTTGACACACTGAACTCTGAGAAGTAGTTGGTGAACCAGGCGAGGCAGTCATTTGAGAAACCAAGGCTATTGAGTCTGCCGATAAGAATGCGGTGATTGACAAAGTCAAAAGCCTTGGCCAGGTCGATGAAGATGGCTGCACAGTATTGTCTTTTATCGATGGCAGTTATGATATCGTTTAGGACCTTGAGAATGGCTGAGGTGCACCCATGACCAGCTCGGAAACATTACATTTACATTTACGTCATTTAGCAGACGCTCTTATCCAGAGCGACTTACAAATTGGTGCATTCACCTTATGATATCCAGTGGAACAACCACTTTACAATAGTATATCACTTTACAATAGTATCACTTTACAATAGTATATCTAATAGTATATCTTTATCCTATCCCAGGTATTCCTTAAAGAGGTGGGGTTTCAGGTGTCTCCGGAAGGTGGTGATTGACTCCGCTGTCCTGGTGTCGTGAGGGAGCTTGTTCCACCATTGGGGTGCCAGAGCAGCGAACAGTTTTGACTGGGCTGAGCGGGAACTGTGCTTCCGCAGAGGTAGGGAGGCGAGCAGGCCAGAGGTGGATGAATGCAATGCCCTTCTTTGGGTGTAGGGACTGATCAGAGCCTGAAGGTACGGAGGTGCCGTTCCCCTCACAGCTCCGTAGGCAAGCACCATGGTCTTGTAGCAGATGCAAACTTCAACTGGAAGCCAGTGGAGTGTGCGGAGGAGCGGGGTGACGTGAGAGAACTTGGGAAGGTTGAACACCAGACGGCTGCGGCGTTCTGGATGAGTTGTAGGGGTTTAATGGCACAGGCAGGGAGCTCCGCCAACAGCAAGTTGCAGTAATCCAGACGGGAGATGACAAGTGCCTGGATTAGGACCTGCACCGCTTCCTGTGTAAGGCAGGGTTGTACTCTGCGATCTCAGACGATACGAAAGAGAGGTTGAACAGGCTAGTAATAGGGGTTGCAACAATTGCGGTGGATCATTTTAAAAAGAGAGGGTCCAGATTGTCTAGCCCAGCTAATTTGTAGGGGTCCAGATTTTGCATCTCTTTCTGAACATCAGCTATCTGGATTTGGGTGAAGGAGAAATGGGGAGGCTTGAGCAAGTTGCTGTGGGGGGTGCAGAGCTGTTGACCGGGGTAGGGGTATCCAGGTGGAAAGCATGGCCAACCAAAGAAAAATGCTTATTGAAATTCTCAATTGATTTATCGGTAGTTCACGGTTTTTCCTTGCCTCAGTGCAGTGGGCAGCTGGGAGGAGGTGCCCTTATTCTCCATGGACTTTACAGTGTCCCAGAACGTTTTGGAGTTTGTGCTACAGGACGCAAATTTCTGTTTGAAAAAGCTAGCCTTTGCTTTCCTAACTGCCTGTGTATATTGGTTCCTGACTTCCCTGAAAAGTTGAGTATCGCGGGGGCTATTCGATGCTAATGCAGTACGCCACAGGATGTTTTTATGCTGGTCAAGGGCAGTCAAGTCTGGGGTGAATCAAGGGCTATTTCTATAGTTGGTTCTACATTTTTTGAATGGGGCATGCTTATTTAAGATGGTGAAGAAAGCAGTTTTAAAGAATATCCAGGCATCCTCTACTGACGGAATGAGGTCAATGTCCTTCCACGATACCTGAGCCAGGTCGATTAGAAAGGCCTGCTCGCTGAAGTGTTTTAGGGAGCATTTGACAGTGATGAGGGGTGGTCGTTTGACCACAGACCCATTACGGACACAGGCAATGAGGCAGTGATCGCTGAGATCCTGGTTGAAGACAGCAGAGGTGTATTTAGAGGGCAGGTTGGTCAGGACGATATCTATGAGGGTTCCTGTGTTTATGGATTTTGGGTTGTACCTGGTAGGTTCCATGATAATTGGTGTGAAATTGAGAGCATCTAGCTTAGATTGTAGGACGGCTCTCACCTCTCTCTTTCCCTCTCCCCACCTCCCTCTCCAGCTCCAGCATTAGTCAGTTTCTCTCTTTCTCTCAATTCAATGGGGCTTTATTGGCATGGGAAACGTGTTTACAGTTCAATTGGGCTTTTTATTGATTTGTTCAACCTTTATTTAACTAGGCAAGTCAGTTAAGAACAAATTCTTATTTTACAATGTCGGCCTCCCCGGCGAAACCCTCCCCTATCCCGGATGACGCTGGGCTAATTGTTGCCTGCCGTATGGGACTCCCGAACACGGCCGGTTGTGATACAACCCAGGATCGAACCAGGGTCTGTAGTGACGCCTCTAGCACTGAGATGCAGTGCCTTAGACCGCTGCACCACTCATTTCCCATGTTTATTGGCATGAGAAACATGTTTACATTGCCAAAGCAAGGCTGGGAGGTTTTCTGCTTCTCTCTCTGCTTCTCTCTCTCTCTCTCCCTCTTTTTGGGGGGAGGGGGGTGTTGTCTCAGTCAGGTAGTGTCCCCCCCACCCAGACATTGCCTTTCCACCCGTAGCATGTTAATTTGTCAATATAAAGATGTAACTCTTGTCGAAGCCCATCTGTTTCTCAAGATGAACGCTCCTGAAAGGTCCACTTAATTTTCTCTCTGCAAATGGCTGATGCGTCGGGGCGACGAGGCCCTTTGAAGCACCAACAGACTGGTGGGAGTGAGGAAGAGAGAGAGTAAGTGAGACAAAGAGAGTGAGAAAGGAACAGAGAGATGTGCAAGAAAGGGTGTTTTATCTGCGATTCATTTGGACAGCTTTGCATTGGTTTCTATAATGAGGTAATAAATTAGCGTTATATGAAAAAGTGGAGAGCATCAATTGGGCAGGACTCGCTGTGTGTTTATATCACTGGTGGTTGAGGTGTAAATATGTTTGGCAAGCGAAGTGATGCTGAGAAAGAGAGAGCAGGTTTGTCATACACACAGTACAGAGGTACACACACACGCACACACAAACAGGCGGGTACAGTATGCATACAGTACATGCCCACACAAACATAAACATGCACTTGTACTAGTGAATGCAGCTATTGTCTATATTTGGTTGCTGACAGAGCACTTTGTGCATATAGATGTCAAACATTTAAAAAGTGTAATCAGAGCCAGCAGGTAAAACACTGTTGATTTACAAATTAGCATCGTCCCTGAAACTGTAAACACACATAGTCTCTAACAGTGTCAGAGTGGCTCTAAGCGTCATGCTGTGGTGCAACAGGGTTCTCAGTGCACACAGGCATGGCAAGGTTTTTCTTAAAATATATATTTGCTATCATTTGTTTCCCTGAGCCTCCGTTTGCCATTGAAATGCTCAGTCTGATCGTATGGGCATGTTGATACAAATGTACATATATTTACATATACAGCCCTGATTGGCGGATAGGATCGTAGACTCTAGAGCCTACCCCGCTTACCCCTTCAAAGTAGGAGGACACGTGCAAATAAAATATGACTGGTCATTGGTCAGAATAATCAGATTGTGATGTCATGCCGTCTTTCGGATGGGACGTTAAACTGACTGTGGTCTGTGGTCACTAAAGATCCCATGGCAATTATCGTTAGAGTAGGGGTGGTAACCCTGGTGTCCTGGCTAAATTCCCAATCTGGCCCTCATACCATCACGGTCACCTAAATCATCCCCAGTTTACAATTTGCTCAGTCATCACCCCTCCTCTCCCCTGTAACTATTCCCCAGGTCGTTGCTATAAATGAGAATGTGTTACCTAGTAAAATACAAATAAAAAATACAAATGGTGTGTGTCAAAAAGTCCATCCCACCTGAACAGGCTGAGATTCCAGGTGTTTCTTAATGTTCTTACACTGAAGGGTATTATCCTCATTTTCACCATTTTAGAGTGTTATTTCAACCTCATGGTCTGGAAATATATATTTTTTTTTTTGTTCTTATTTATTATTTTTTTTACAGGAAAATCTCATTTTTGACTATACATATTAAAGGTTAGGATTGGGGACTGGTAATCTAATCCTAGAACTGTAGTTAAGAGTAATTTCTGGTTAGGCAATAAGACATGAAATGGTGATTGAATAAAATAAATAGTCATAGAGATCTGTCGTATTCGCTCCAACTGTAGTAACTTTGTCCTTGAGGATCAACAGCTAATCAAAAAGGTAGCTAGCTATATGTACAGCATTAGCTAGACATCTACAGAAAGGACCGCAGTCAGAGACAATTTCCATAGACTGTCACGAGAGATTTATCTGAGGTGAGTCGGTTGATGTCAGTGGTTTCGCCATCATAGCCCTCTATCTTTCAATGAGCGGTTTGGTTTTAGCTCCTGTCCTCTCTCCTCAGCTCTCTGACCTTCAGGGAACAGACATGATAAACAGACCTCTGATGGAGGCCATTACTTCAATCTGTCAGCTAGTGGTGCACAGAGATAGGACAAGGTTAAGTGGCTTGCTCAAGGGCACATTGGCAGATTTTTCAACAAGTTGTCTCTGTGATTCAAACCAGCGACCTTTCAGTTATTTTGCCCAACACTCTTAACCGCTAGACTACCTACCACCCCACAGGTTTACTGCTTCCCTTCCCACTAGCGTCCCCTGGCTGTCCAATGAAAACACTCAATACAGAATCAGGCAAGGATGAGCATAGGAGTTTTTCCTCACTGTGTGACCTGCCCCCCAAAAAACTCCTGGCCTTAGTCATTATTAAAAACATTTTTTTTTTACTTCTAAGAAATTAAAAGTTCTCCACCATGAATAATTGATTTTATCCAGATTATTTTAATGTGTAAAATATGTTATAATAATCATCAGAAGAACATCAGAGACTGTTGCTCTCCTCTCTCTCCCATGCGCTTCTCTCTCTCGCCTGCTCTCCTCTCTCTCCCCTGCTCCCCTCTCTCTCCCCTGCTCCCCTCTTCCTCTCTCCTGCTCTCTTCTCTCTCCCCTGCTCTCCTCACTCTCCCCCCTGACACTCCTTTCTCCCTCTCTCCTGCTCTCCTCTCTCTCCCCTGCTCTCCTCTCTCTCTGCTAATCAAATCAAATCAAATCAAATGAAAATGTATTGGTCGCGTACACAGATTTGCAGATGTTATTGCAGGTGAAGCGAAATGCTTGTGTTTCTAGCTCCAACAGGGCTGTAATACATAGCAATAAAAAAATACACACATAATCCCCCCCCCCGCCCAAAAGAAAATAAGTTCTATATGATGAGCCATAACTAGAATACAGTATATATACTGAATTAAAATATAAGCGCAACATGTAAAGTGTTGGTCCCATGTTTCATCAGCTGAAATAAAAGATCCAAGAAAACAAATTTGTTTATATCCCTGTTAGTGAGCATATCTCCCATTTGCCAACATAATTCACCCACCTGACAGGTGTGGCATATCAAGAAGCGGATTAAACAGCATGAGCATTACACAGGTGCACCTTGTGTTGGGGACAATAAAAAGCCACTCTAAAATGTGCAGTTTTTGTCACATAGCACAATGCCACAGATGTCTCAAGTTTTGAGGGAGCCTGCAATTGGCATGCTGACTGAAGGAATGTCCAACAGAGCTGCTGCCAGAGAATTTAATGTTAATTTCTCTACCATAAGCCGCCTCCAACGTCGTTGTAGAGAATTTGGCGATACGTCCAACCGGCCTCACAACCGCAGACCATGTGTAACCACGTCAGCCCAGGACCTCCACATTTGGTTTCTTCACCTGCGGGATAGTCTGAGAAGGGTGCTGAGGAGTATTTCTGTCTGTAATATAGCCCTTTTGTGGAGAAAAACTAATTCTTATTGGCTGGGCCTGGCTCAGTAGTTATATACAGTAGGATGAGCCTTGACTAGAATACAGCATATACATATAAAGTGGGTGAAACAATATGTAAACATTATTAAAGTGAACAGTGTTCAATGACTGTATGTACATAAAGCAGCAGTCTTTAAGGTGCAGGGCGGAGGCCGGGTAGTGGTGACTAGTGGTGACTTGCCTGGAGATTGAAGCTGTTTTTCAGTCTCTCTGTCCAAGCTTCGATGCACCTGTACTGTCTCCGCTTTCTAGATGGTACCATGGTGAACAGGTCGTGGCTCCGGTGGCTGTGGTCCTAGATGATCTTCTTGGCCTTCCTGTGACACCGGGTGCTGTAGATGTCCTGGAGGGCAGGCAGTGTGCCTCCTGTGATGTGTTGGGCTGACTGCACCGTTACGGACAGTGCAATTGCCATACCAGGCGGTTATACAGCCCAACAGGATGCTTTCAATGGTGCATCTGTAGAAGTTTGTGAGGGTCTTAGGGGCCAAGCCAAATTCCTTCACCCTCCTGAGGTTGAAGAGGCGCTGTTTCACCTTGTTCACCATGCTGTCAGTGTGAAGGGACCATTTCAGGTTCTCAGTGATGTGCACGCCAAAGAACTTGAAGCTTCTGACCCTCTCCACTGTGGCCCCCATGGGGGTGTGCTCTCTCTGCTGTCTGATGTTGTCCACAATCAGCTCTTTTGTTTTGTTGACGATGAGGGAGAGATTATTTTCCTGGCACCACTCTGCCAGGTCTCTCAACTCCTCCCTGTAGGCTGTCTCATCATTGTTGACAATCAGCCCTACCTCTGTTGTGTCTTCAGTAAACTTGATGATTGAGTTGGAGATGTGCATGACCACGCAGTCATGGGTGAACAGGGAGTACAGGAGGGGGCTGAGCATGCACCCCTGTGAAGCCCCTGTTTTGAATATCGGCGTGGCGGAGGTGTTGTTACCTACCTTCACCACTTGGGGTCGGCCTGTCAGAAAGTCCAGGACCAAGTTTCACAGGAAGGGGTTCAGATCCAGGGCCCTAGACTTAGTGATGAGCTTGGAGGTCACTATGGTGTTGAAGGCTGAGTTGTAGTCGATGAACAGCATTCTTACATAGGTATTTATCTTTTGCAGGTGGGATAGGGCAGTTTGCAGTGCAATGGTTACTGTGTCATTCGTGGATCTGTTGTGGCAATATGCAAATTATAGTGGGTCTAGGGTGTCGGTGGAGGTGATATGGTCCTTAACTAGCCTCTCAAAGCACTTCATGATGACAGAAGTGAGTGCTACGGGGCGATAGTCATTTAGTTCAGTTACCTTCACTTTCTTGGATACAAGAACAATGGTAGACATCTTGAAGCAAGTGGGCACAGCAGACTGGGATATGGAGAGATTGAATATGTCCGTAAACACTCAGGCCAGCTGGTCTGCACATGCTCAAATGACTTACTCACGTCGGCCAAGGACAACGAGAGCACACAGTCCCTGTGAGCGGTGTTAGCTCGTCTGGGAGCAAAGTGTCAGTGTCTGCGACGAATATGGTATACCGTATTTTACAATATACCAGTATTGATGCACAGACTGGTTTGGGTTTTTGCCTTCTATAATGGTATTTGAATGTTTGGTTTGTTAAATGTGATACGGTGTGTGTAACGTCCATTTTTATAGTTTACTTCATTACTTCAGTCATCTCTCTCTGCTCTCTCTCCATGCCATTTTCCACACAGACCAAGCCCCGCCCCCTGTCACTCAAGGAGCACATTGTTGTTCCTCAACCACGAGACACTTGCGTTCAGTCTGCATGGTCAATTCAGTGCATGCAACAATGTTGATGACAACGATGCTGTTTTCACTTTGCTTCTTAATATAAATCCACTTGCATTCTATAATTACACAAATAGTTTGTGTTTCTTAAATCTGCAAACAGCTGGTTTGTCTTTTCTTAGTAAGTTGGGCCTAAATCTTGTCAGCCACTAATTGTTAGCCACTAATGCTAATTGCTAATGCTAATCGCTAGCTAGCTAATAAATATACTGAGTCGGGCAAACATAATTAGCTATACAGCCTTATAATACCAGTGATCGTGTAGACCTAAATCAGCATGTTGTTTGTGCAACAGTATCTTCTAAATCAAAGAGGAATACGTGAAGCAAGAATATGTTAGCTACATGAAGTAGCTAAGAGAAAACGTTCAATGTAGCCAAAGATTTTAGGGTCCGCGAGCGTAGGAAACACTTGTCAACACTTTGGTTCCTAACCTGTCACAATAACTCCTCCATGGCATTTTTACTCGTTATCATGTCAAACAACACGGTATTCAAAGTGTCCATTATTATACTCTAACAATATAAATAGAATAATCATTCTGTTTCCATGATTCCAACAGTTCACTCAAGTGTTTTGCTCTAAATCGCAAGTCACATCGCAATTGCGACATTTGGTTAAAAATAAGGCCTAGATTGTTTGCCCATATCGTGCAGCCCTACATGGCAGTGTGGAAATGATCTCAAATGAGTGCAGGATATGCAGAAATGTATGAAAATGCTTAAAATTATTTTGGGTTGAAGTTCAATTGAACAGTATAAAAGAATGGAGAAAGATCCTTAGAACGTATGTGTTGCCACCCTAGCATAGAACATTTACAACATAAAATACTGTCAAATACCATCATACTGTCCAATTCTTTTAAAATACAGTAATATGATATTTTAGCCATATCGCCCAGTCCTACCGCGACGTGGCTGGCTTTCCCTTTACAATCCGTGATTGTCTAGAGTCTCTGCCACATACGTCTCGTGTCTGAGCTGTTGAATTGCGACTCTACTTTGTCCCTGTACTGTCGTTTTTTCCTCTTTGATTGCCTTATGGAGGTTGTAGCTGGTCTGTTTGTACATGTCCATGTTCCCAGTCACCTTGCCATGATTAAATGCAAGGGTTTGTGCTTTCAGTTTTGCGTAAATGCTGCCATCTATCCAAAGTCTCTGGTTTAGATCCTTTCTAATCATCACAGTAGGAACAACATCCTCTATCCACTTCCTGATGAACCCAGTCACAACAACATCCTATATCCACTTCCTGATGAACCCAGTCACAACAACATCCTCTATCCACTTCCTGATGAACCCAGTCACAACAACGTCCTCTATCCACTTCCTGATGAACCCAGTCACAACAACATCCTCTATCCACTTCCTGATGAACCCAGTCACAACAACATCCTCTATCCACTTCCTGATGAACCCAGTCACAACAACATCCTCTATCCACTTCCTGATGAACCCAGTCACAACAACATCCTATATCCACTTCCTGATGAACCCAGTCACAACAACATCCTCTATCCACTTCCTGATGAACCCAGTCACAACAACATCCTCTATCCACTTCCTGATGAACCCAGTCACAACAACATCCTCTATCCACTTCCTGATGAACCCAGTCACAACAACGTCCTCTATCCACTTCCTGATGAACCCAGTCACAACAACATCCTCTATCCACTTCCTGATGAACCCAGTCACAACAACGTCCTCTATCCACTTCCTGATGAACCCAGTCACAACAACGTCCTCTATCCACTTCCTGATGAACCCAGTCACAACAACATCCTCTATCCACTTCCTGATGAACCCAGTCACAACAACATCCTCTATCCACTTCCTGATGAACCCAGTCACAACAACATCCTCTATCCACTTCCTGATGAAGCCAGTCACAACAACATCCTCTATCCACTTCCTGATGAACCCAGTCACAACAACGTCCTCTATCCACTTCCTGATGAACCCAGTCACAACAACATCCTCTATCCACTTCCTGATGAACCCAGTCACAACAACATCCTCTATCCACTTCCTGATGAACCCAGTCACAACAACATCCTCTATCCACTTCCTGATGAACCCAGTCACAACAACGTCCTCTATCCACTTCCTGATGAACCCAGTCACAACAACATCCTCTATCCACTTCCTGATGAACCCAGTCACAACAACATCCTATATCCACTTCCTGATGAACCGAGTCACGAGTCAGTATATACGTCAATACTATTCTCAGAGGTGATTCGGAACATTTCCGAGTCGGTGAGGATGACTGAAGAAAATTATCTTGGGTGGAAATGCGGTCGGCATTTAATGGTGAGGTATTCCAGTTTGGGAGAACAAAAGGGCTTGAGTTCCTGTGTGTTACCACAATCACATCATGAGTTAATCATGAAACAAACCCCTCCGCATTTTTTTTGGTCGGCGTGATGGACAGAGAACCCTGCTGGCTGAATGGATGGGGACAATATATCCGGAGAGTGCCATGGTTCCATAAAACAGAGTATGCTACAGTCCCTTATGTCACTCTGGATATGGTGATATGGTCCTTAACTAGCCTCTCAAAGCACTTCATGATGACTGAAGTGTGTGCTTCAGGGCGATAATCATTTAGTTTAGTTACATTTGCTTTCTTGGGTACAGGAATATTGATGGAAATCTTGAAGCAAATGGGGACAGCATGCACTGAGGATGCGGCTAGGGATGCTGTCTGGGCCAGCAACCTTGCGAGGGTTAACACGCTTAAATGTCTTACTCACTTCTGCCACTGAGAAGGTGAGCCCACAGTCCTTGGTAGCTGACCGCGTCGGTGGCACTGTGTTATCCTCGAAGAGGGCGAAGAAGGTGTTTAGCTTGTCCTGGAAGAAGGACGTGTTGTGGCTGGTTTTCCCTTTACAGTGCGTGATTGTCTATAGACCCTGCCACATACGTCTCGCGTCTGAGCCATTGAATAGCGACTCCACTTTGTCTCTGTCCTGATGTTTTGCCTGTTTGATTGACTGCGGAGGGAATAACTACACTGTTTTTAATCGGCCATATTCCCAGTCCCTTGCCATGGTTAAATGCAGTGGTTTGTGTTTTCAGTTTTCAGCCATCAATCCACAGTTTCTGGTTTGGGTAGGTTTTAATAGTCACAGTGGGTACAACATCTCCTACACATTTCCTGATGAACTTAGTCACCGTGTCCACGTATTCGTTGATGTTATTTTCAGAGACTACCCGGAACATATCCCAGTCTGCGTGATCAAAACAATCTTGAAGCATGGATTCCGATTGGTCAGACCACCAATGAATAAACATTAGCACGGATACTTCCTGTTAGATTTTCTGCCTATAGGAAGGGTGGAGCAAAATGGAGTCGTGATCAGATTTGCCAAAGGCAGGGCGGGGGAGGGCCTTGTAGACATTTCAATAAGTTGAGTAGCAGTGATCCAATGTTTTCCCAGCTCGAGTACTACAGTCAATGTGTTGGTAGAACTTTGGTAGCGTTTTCCTCAGATTTGCTTTGTTAAAATCCCCAGCTACAATGAATGCGGCTTCAAGATATGCGGCTTCCAGTTTGCAAAAAGTCCAGTGTACTTCTTTGAGGGCCATCGTGATATCGGCTTGAGGGGGAATATACACCGCTGTTACTTTAACCAAAGAGAATTCTCTTAGGAGGTAATACGGTCAGCATTTTATTGTGAGGTATTCTAGGTCGGGTGAACAAAAGGACTTGAGTTTCTCTATGTTATCACAATCACACCATGAGTTGTTAATCCTGAAACATACACCCCCATCTTTCTTCTTCCCGGAGAGTTCTTTATTCCTGTCTAGGCGATGTACTGAGAACCCAGCTGGCTGTATGGATGGGGACAGTATATCCCGAGAGAGCCATGTTTGCGTGAAACAGTATGTTACAATGCTTGATATCTCTCTTGAAGGAGATCCTTGCCCTGAGCTCTTCTACTTTATTATCCAGACACTGAACATTAGCGAGTAATATACTCAGGAGCGGTGGTGTGCATGCCTCCTGAGTTGGACTAGAAGTCCACTCCGAATACCTCTTTACCGCTGGCAGTGTTTTGGAGCAGCCTCTGGAATAAGTTCAATTGCCCTGGGGGGTACGAACAAAGGACCCAATTCAGGAAAGTCATATTCCCGCTCTGATGTCCAAAAGTTATTTCCGGTTGTATGTAATAACATTTCTGGGCTAATAATGTAAGAAGTAACACACAAAAAAACGAAATACTGCAAAGTTTCTTAGGAGCTAGAAGCACAGCTGCCATATCTGTTGACGACTTCTTGATACCTAGTCAGTTGCACAATTGAATGCATTCAACTGATATGTGTCTCCCACATTTAACCAAACCCCATCTGAATTCGAGATGAGGGGGTAGCTGCCTTAACCTGTTAATCCATGTCTTCAGCGCCTGGAGAGCTGTTGTTGGGGGTTAAATGCCTTACTCAATTGCAGAACGGCAGATTTTCGGTTAATTGCCCAACGCTCTAAACCGCTAGGTCTGTTCGAACAGTCATGCCAAAGAAAGCTGGGTAACTTTGTGTTAGAAAAGATACCAGAAGACAAATGTTAAATTCTTAAACCTACTTATCTACAAAGACTGCTCACCTTCAAAAGGCGTTTTTCATTTCTTCACTATTTGAAAAATAGTGAATAAATTTAGTCAAAGGCACTCACCTCCGCGTCCGATGATAGCTGCCATGTTTGCGTCTTCCCATGTCTCTAATGCATCCATTTCTGTCTGTGGTTGTGTCCAACTTGGTGTCTGCTGCCTCGGCATTCCCCTCATCAGCCTTGAGTGGCTGGCAGGTTGTTGTCTCAGTGCTGTGGATAGATAGAAAAAAGAAGAAAAATGGATTTAGTTGCATTTTCTTTCTCTCTCTCTCGCTCTCTCTCTCTCCCTCTCGTTATAACTCCTTGTCATGTTTCTTTCTCCCCCTCTCTCCATAGATACAGTGCCTTCAGAAAGAATTCCTATGCGTTGACTTATTCCACATTTTGTTGTGTTACAGCCTGAATTCAAAATGGAGTAAATATACTGCTCAAAAAAATAAAGGGAACACTTAAACAACACATCCTAGATCTGAATGAAAGAAATAATCTTATTAAATACTTTTTTCTTACATTGTTGAATGTGCTGACAACAAAATCACACAAAAATAATCAATGGAAATCCAATTTATCAACCCATGGAGGTCTGGATTTGGAGTCACACTCAAAATTAAAGTGGAAAACCACACTACAGGCTGATCCAACTTTGATGTAATGTCATTAAAACAAGTCAAAATGAGGCTCAGTAGTGTGTGGCCTCCACGTGCCTGTATGACCTGCCTACAACGCCTGGGCATGCTCCTGATGAGGTGGCGGATGGTCTTCTGAGGGATCTCCTCCCAGACCTGGACTAAATCATCCGCCAACTCCTGGACAGTCTGTGGTGCAACGTGGCGTTGGTGGATGGAGCGAGACATGATGTCCCAGATGTGCTCAATTGGATTCATGTCTGGGGAACGGGCGGGTCAGTCCATAGCATCAGTGCCTTCCTCTTGCAGGAACTGCTGACACACTCCAGCCACATGAGGTCTAGCATTGTCTTGCATTAGAAGGAACCCAGGGCCAACCGCACCAGCATATGGTCTCACAAGGGGTCTGAGGATCTCATCTCGGTACCTAATGGCAGTCAGGCTACCTCTGGTGAGCACATGGAGGGCTGTGCGGCCCCCCAAAGAAATGCCACCCCACACCATGACTGACCCATCACCAAACCGGTCATGCTGGAGGATGTTGCAGGCAGCAGAACGTTCTCCACAGCGTCTCCAGACTCTGTCACGTCTGTCACATGTGCTCAGTGTGAACCTGCTTTCATCTGTGAAGAGCACAGGGCGCCAGTGGCGAATTTGCCAATCTTGGTGTTCTCTGGCAAATGCCAAACGTCCTGCACAGTGTTGGGCTGTAAGAACAACCCCCACCTGTGGATGTCGGGCCCTCATACCACCCTCATGGAGTCTGTTTCTGACCGTTTGAGCAGACACATGCACATTTGTGGCCTGCTGGAGGTCATTTTGCAGGGCTCTGGCAGTGCTTCTCCTGCTCCTCCTTGCACAAAGGCGGAGGTAGCGGTCCTGCTGCTGGGTTGTTGCCCTCCAACGGCCTCCTCCACGTCTCCTGATGTTCTGGCCTGTCTCCTGGTAGCGCCTCCATGCTCTGGACACTACGCTGACAGACACAGCAAACCTTCTTGCCACAGCTCGCATTGATGTGCTATCCTGGATGAGCTGCACTACCTGAGCCACTTGTGTGGGTTGTAGACTCCGTCTCATGCTACCACTAGAGTGAAAGCACCGCCAGCATTCAAAAGTGACCAAAACATCAGCCAGGAAGCATAGGAACTGAGAAGTGGTCTGTGGTCCCCACCTGCAGAACCACTCCTTTATTGGGGGTGTCTTGCTAATTGCCTATAATTTCCACCTGTTCTCTATTCCATTTGCACAACAGCATGTGAAATTTATTGTCAATCCGTGTTGCTTCCTAAGTGGACAATTTGATTTCACAGAAGTGTGATTGACTTGGAGTTACATAGTGTTGTTTAAGTGTTCCCTTTATTTTTTTGAGCAGTGTATATTTTCGTCTCACCCATCTACACACAATACCCCATAATAATGAAGTTACATTTTAAAAATGTTTGCTAATATATTCCAAATTAAATACAGAAATCAAATTTGTATAAGTATTCACACCCCTGAGTCAGTAGTACTTTGTAGAAGCACCTTTGCCTGCGATTAGAGCTGTGAGTCTTTCTGGGAAAATCTTTAAGAGCTTTCCACACCTGGATTGTGCAACATTGCCATTATTATTAAAAAAATTCTTCAAGCTCTGTCAAATTGGTTGTTGATCATTACTAGTCAAACATTTGCATGTCTTGCCATAGATTTTCAAGTATATTGATCAAAAATATAAACCCAACATGAAGTGTTGGTCCTATGTTTCATGAGCTGAAATAAAAGATCCCAGATGCATTTGTTCTTTGCCAAGATAATCCATCCACCTGATAGGTGCGGCATATCAAGAAGTTATACAGCATGATCATTACACAGGTGAACATTGTGCTGGGGACAATGAACGGCCAATCTAAAATGTGTAGTTTTGTCACACAACACAATGCCACAGATGTTTCAGGTTTTGAGGGAGCGTACAATTGGTATGCTGACTGCAGGAATGTCCTCTGAGGATGGATCAACATCATTGTAGTTACTCCACAATGTTAACCTAATTGACAGACTCAAATGAAGGAAGTGTGGCAAAGCAATTCACTTTTGTTCTGAATACAAAGCTCTAGGTTTGGGCAAATCCAAAACAGAGCATTAATGACTACCACACTCGATATTTTCAAGCATAATGGTGGCTTGAAAATTAAATTTTCAATTCACTTTCCTCCGGCTAAAGACATCTTCCTCTCCCTCTACTAAAGTCAGCCTCCTCTCCCTCTACTAAAGACAGCCTTCTCTCCCTGTACTAAAGACATCCACCTCTCCCTCTATTAAAGACAGCCTCCTCTCCCTCTTCTGAAGACAGCCTCCTCTCCCTCTTCTGAAGACAGTCTCATCTCCCTATACTAAAGACAGTCTCCTCTCCCTCTACTAAAGACAGTCTCCTCTCCCTCTACTAAAGACAGTCTCCTCTCCCTCTACTAAAGACAGTCTCCTCTCCCTCTACTAAAGACAGTCTCCTCTCCCTATACTAAAGACAGTCTCCTCTCCCTATACTAAAGACAGTCTCCTCTCCCTCTACTAAGGACATTCTCCTCTCCCTCTACTAAAGACAGTCTCATCTACCTCTACTAAAGACAGTCTCCTCTCCCTCTACTAAAGACAGTCTCCTCTCCCTCTACTAAGGACAGCCTCCTCTCCCTCTACTAAAGACAGCCTCCTCTCCCTCTACTAAAGACAGCCTCCTCTCCCTCTACTAAAGACAGCCTCCTCTCCCTCTACCAAAGACAGCCTCCTCTCCCTCTACTAAAGACAGCCTCCTCTCCCTCTACTAAAGAAAGTCTCCTCTCCCTCTACTAAAGACAGTCTGCTCAACCTCTACTAAAGACAGTCTCCTCTCCCTCTACTAAAGACCGTCTCCTCTCCCTCTACTAAAGACCGTCTCCTCTCCCTCTACTAAAGACCGTCTCCTCTCCCTCTACTAAAGACCGTCTCCTCTCCCTCTACTAAAGACATTCTCCTCTCCCTATACTAAAGACAGTCTCCTCTCCCTCTACTAAAGACAGTCTCCTCTCCCTCTACTAAGGACATTCTCCTCTCCCTCTACTAAAGACAGTCTCATCTACCTCTACTAAAGACAGTCTCCTCTCCCTCTACTAAAGACAGTCTCCTCTCCCTCTACTAAGGACATTCTCCTCTCCCTCTACTAAAGACAGTCTCCTCTCCCTCTACTAAAGACAGTCTCCTCTCCCTCTACTAAAGACAGTCTCCTCTCCCTCTACTAAGGACAGTCTCCTCTCCCTCTACTAAAGACAGTCTCCTCTCCCTCTACTAAAGACAACCTCCTCTCCCTCTACTAAAGACCGTCTCCTCTCCCTCTACTAAAGAAAGTCTCCTCTCCCTCTACTAAAGACAGTCTGCTCAACCTCTACTAAAGACAGTCTCCTCTCCCTCTACTAAAGACCGTCTCCTCTCCCTATACTAAAGACAGTCTCCTCTCCCTATACTAAAGACAGTCTCCTTTCCCTCTACTAAAGACCGTCTCCTCTCCCTCTACTAAAGACAGTCTCCTCTCCCTCTACTAAAGACAGTCTCCTCTCCCTATACTAAAGACAACCTCCTCTCCCTCTACTAAAGACAGCCTCCTCTCCCTCTACTAAAGAAAGTCTCCTCTCCCTCTACTAAAGACAGTCTGCTCAACCTCTACTAAAGACAGTCTCCTCTCCCTCTACTAAAGACAGTCTCCTCTCCCTCTACTAAAGACAGTCTCCTTTCCCTCTACTAAAGACCGTCTCCTCTCCCTCTACTAAAGACCGTCTCCTCTCCCTCTACTAAAGACCGTCTTCTCTCCCTCTACTAAAGACCGTCTTCTCTCCCTCTACTAAAGACCGTCTCCTCTCCCTCTACTAAAGACAGTGTCCTCTCCCTTTACTGAAGACAGTCTCCTCTCCCTCTACTAAATATAGCCTCCTCCTCAGACATGGGCGAGAACACACAGAAATGCAGCCCAAATGGCACCCTATACCCTATGTAGTGCACTACTTTTGACCAGAGCCCTATGGAGTAGGGAGAGGGAGAGTGTCTTTGGGATGCAGACCCTAGATAACACCAGCAATCAGCTATTCCTCACTCAAATGAGCTGTCAGTTAAAATGCAGTTATTTACATGCTTCAGTTGTCCTGACATCTTCTGAAATTATTTTTTGCATCTCGAAGTCTCAAGGTTGGCAGGCGTAGCAATGGGGAGGCTTTGGCAAGTTGAACAGTCAAAGCCCAAACAGAGATCCTTGAGTTTGTCCTTCTGTGGAGAAACCACGGCTTATATTTATTGCAAAGCAGCTACCATCAGATGACCCACATACTAAAACTATTAGGCCAAAAGTAGTGCACTATATAGGGAATAGGGTGCCCTTTGGGAAGCAACGCCAGACTTCTCTGTGCCCTCTCCTTATTACCTTATTGTGTTTTAGTCATGGAATATTGGAGCGTAATTACACATTCTTTACAGTGTCTCTGTCCGATTGTAATGAGAAGATAACCAGGAGCTGTTTGCCTCCTCCTCTCCCTCTGCTAAGAACAGCCTCCTCATCTTCCTCTGTTAAGGACAGCCTCCTCATCTTCCTCTGTTAAGGACAGCCTCCTCATCTTCCTCTGTTAAGGACAGCCTCCTCTCTCTCTCTGCTAAGGACAGCCTCCCCTCTCTCTCTGCTAAGGACAGCCTCCTCTCTCTCTGTTAAGGACAGCCTCCTCTCTCTTTCTGCTAAGGACAGCCTCCTCTCTCTCTCTGCTAAGGACAGCCTCCTCTCTCTCTCTCCTCTCTCTGCTAAGGACAGCCTCCTCTCTCTCTCTGCTAAGGACAGCCTCCTCTCTCCTCTCTGCTAAGGACAGCCTCCTCTCTCTCTGCTAAGGACAGCCTCCTCTCTCTCTCTGCTAAGGACAGCCTCCTCTCTCTCTGCTAAAGACAGCCTCTTCCTCTTCCTCTGCTAAAGACAGCCTCTTCCTCTTCCTCTGCTAAAGACAGCCTCTTCCTCTCCCTCTACTAAAGACAGCCTCTTCCTCGGCTAAAGACAGCCTCTTCCTATCCCTCTACTAAAGACAGCCTCTTCCTCTTCCTCTGCTAAAGACAGCCTCTTCCTCTCCCTCTGCTAAAGACAGCCTCTTCCTCTCCCGCTGCTAGACAGCCTCTTCCTCTGCTAAAGACAGCCTCTTCCTCTCCCTCTGCTAAAGACAGCCTCTTCCTCTCCCGCTGCTAGACAGCCTCTTCCTCTGCTAAAGACAGCCTCTTCCTCTCCCTCTGCTAAAGACAGCCTCCTCCTCTTCCTCCGCTAAAGACAGCCTCCTCCTCTTCCTCTGCTAAAGGCAGCCTCCTCCTCTTCCTCTGCTAAAGGCAGCCTCTTCCTCTTCCTCTGCTAAAGACAGCCTCTCCCTCTGCTAAAGACAGCCTCCTTGTCTTCCTCTGCTAAAGACAGCCTCCTCCTCTGCTAAAGACAGCCTCTTCCTCTTCCTATGCAGCCAGAGTCAGAGGCTCAGAGCTTTCCTTTCTCTCCCACCTTGGTATTATAGACTGAGGGCCACACACACAAACACAGGCGAGAACACACATGCATACATACAGACATACTTTATATAGATTTTTTTATTTAACCTTTATTTAACTAGGCAAGTCAGTTGAGAACAAATTCTTATTTTCAATGACGGCCCAGGAACAGTGGGTTAACTGCCTTGTTCATGTATGTATGTATACAAACACACGAATGTGCACACACACACGCACACGCACACACACACACACATCTGCAAGGGCCTGCAGTGTCAAACGAATTATGTAAAAGTTCAGCCTGGGTGCGCTCCAACACGACGGTGCATTTTAAAGGTGATGGGTTCAATGAAGACAGCTAATGCACGCTAGACTGGGTGGTTAAAATGATCAAAGGACGGAGACTGAGGCTGATAGAAGAGAGGAATATTTAAATGTGACATGATTTTTATTCTCGTTTTTTTTCTTCCAGGTAGAACCCTTTTGGGGTCCATGAAGGACCCTTTCCACAGAGGGTTCTACATGGAACCCAAAATAATTATACCTGGAACCAAAAAGGGTTCTACCAGGAAGTGTTCTCCTATGGGGAGAGCCAAAGATCCCTTCTGAAAGCCTTTTTTCTATGAGTGTAAATTGATATTTGCAGTGGCAGTTGCATATACCGTTTTCTATTTTGTGAATGGGTGCTGATGGCCAAGTTAAATATCTTTGCAGATTTGTCTTGACTCTAGTAGTAATATCTTTGCAGATTTGTCTTGACTCTAGTAGTAATATCTTTGCAGATTTGTCTTGACTCTAGTTATAATATCTTTGCAGATTTGTCTTGACTCTAGTAGTAATATCTTTGCAGATTTTTCTTGACTCTTGTTATAATATCTTTGCAGATTTGTCTTGACTCTTGTTATCTTGAAAATGTATCAATTTGTTTTTCATTCTGACTAACAGTGCACAATTAAGCTCTGAAGTATCTTTTATATCATTCTCACTGGCCTTGACCATCTATCACGCTAGTTTAATTCCCACAACCCTTTACATGAAAAGAGCCTGAAATATGACTACAATCAGCACTAACAAGCAGAACAAGAATAAAATGTTGATTTCTTGTGTTAGCTCCTGTTGTTATTGTTAGTTCCCTGTGTGATCTTGATAAAGGAGTTCTAGAGGTGAACTGGGCACAAGGCTCTCGTTACCTAGAAGGCTATGGTTGTTTGTTATTCCCTGTCAGAGCTGAGAGCTGGGGCTGATGAGAATTCTGAATGAAATCGATTCTGCCATCACCAATGCACTCTCCCTTGATCCTGCCTGGCCCAGCCAGGAATTTATGGGAGAAACTTTCTAAGCTATAAGCGCTTCGATTTATCGCAGCCCGTGTATACCTGTGAGCTCCCTCTCTCCGTCTTTCTCTTCTACCTCTCTCTAAGTTTCAGAGCCATATGAAATCCTTTTGTAATAGTAATCCATAACCACTGGCTGCTGGGAGTACCTGGGAGGGAGTGTTTGAAGGTACATAAAGGGGACTATTCAAAGCATAGTCTCACTGACAAAAGCCTTTAAATGAACACCAACAGAGAAGGGATTTAGTGCTTGTAAAAGGAAAGTACTTGATGGGGAGAAGTTATGTGGACTGTAATCGCCAGGAATCCTGGCAGAACCTGTGACATGTAGAAAACAAGTGAAAAGACAGCTAAAATAAGTCATAGGTTGAGGAGGACTGTCAGAGCCTGCACTAAGGTGAAAACTGCTCTCTGTAGGGAAATAACATGCTTTCTATGCCATCAAGACGTGTTCTTGTTAATATAGCAGGGTTTACAAAGGTATACCAGTTCTATTCCATTCCAGTCTTTACAGTAAGCCAGTCCTCCTATACCTTCTATACCAGCCTCCTCTGAAACATACCATCAAGACATTTGTTTTCCCGAATAAAGATGAACACGGTCACTCCTGTCATAGTAATGTCATATTCCAATGGTTCTCTGCTTAACCACTTCCTGCTGTTGTGGAACACTAATAGTGGAACCATCAGCAGTATAATCTGGGTTGTGTGTATCAGAGTGACTCCTGCCTCGTGGCACGGGCTCCGCTCCGCTCTGTTGCTCTGTCATGTGGCACTGCTGCTATTGTGGTGTATCATGTGGAAGAAGGGGAAAATAACAGTAAAATCTATACTAGAGAGAGAACGTGTGTGTCTGCCTGTGCGTGTATGGCTATGAGCGATGTTTTACCATGTAACCCAGTAGATCCAGCCAATGAACAGACAAGAAGAAGACATCTGTTGAACTCAACTGAACCAAACCATCTGGACATCTGTTGAACTCAACTAAACCATCTGGACATCTGTTGAACTCAACTAAACCATCTGGACATCTGTTGAACTCAACTAAACCATCTGGACATCTGTTGAACTCAACTAAACCATCTGGACATCTGTTGAACTCAACCAAATCATCTGGACATCTGTTGAACTCAACCAAATCATCTGGACATCTGTTGAACTCAACTAAACCAAACCATCTGGACATCTGTTGAACTCAACTAAACCAAACCATCTGGACATCTGCTGAACTCAACTAAACCAAACCATCTGGACATCTGTTGAACTCAACTAAACCAAACCATCTGGACATCTGCTGAACTAAACTAAACCATCTGGACATCTGTTGAACTCAACTGAACCAAACCATCTGGACATCTGTTGAATTCAACTGAACCAAACCATCTGGACATCTGTTGAACTCCACTAAACCAAACCATCTGGACATCTGTTGAACTCCACTAAACCAAACCATCTGGACATCTGCTGAACTAAACTGAACCATCTGGACATCTGTTGAACTCCACTGAACAGTGTTTCTTTAATGTGGTGTACTGTACATAGACAAACCACACACGCACACACGCACGCACACACACACACACACAGCACCTCTAATGACAGTGTAAAAAAAGTTATAAAATCAAATGGGAGATTTGCATCCCCTGTGAATGTAAAGCTGACATACTTGCCTCCTGCATGGTAGTTTCTATATTTATCATTCCTACTCTCTGTACAGACACTTCCAAATGGAGTGTTAACCCAAAACGTGTGGGTGAAAACGTCAGACAATTTGCATGTGATTTGATGACAGCCAGACCATCTAGTGAGATGGAGATGATAGATGAAAGCGTCATGGAGCAGAGTGTTGAATGGAGCCTCCACAGTGATGTAACAGAGGGATTCTGATTCTAGAACAGCCTTTATGTTCCATCTTCCATTCCTTCCACTACTGATGTACTGCTGTGACCAGATATGTTCTTACAAGTACAGTAGGACTAATAGCAGTTGTATGCCCCTGAGGCAATGTGAGTAGTGTATATGAAGAGTTTATTTCCAAAATGCTATATTTTTCACATTTGTGTGTATTCAATAGAAATGATTACTTATGGGTACCTTCATGTGTGTGTAAAATTATAATGTCAGATTTGTTATTCATAGATTTTAGGTGTGTATTAAAATTGATTTTTGGGAAACGTTATATATCCATTATTTAGCTAGGATGGAATGTTAATATGCTGTATATTTGACTGTGTTATGTGGTTGTAAGTCGCTCTCACCTTGCTATCTTAAGAGTTCTGGATGTTTAACATCCAGAACTCATACTACTGTATTGATTCATTTTGTCAATGTTTTTTTGTCAAATTTCTCATTTCTACAGTTGTTTATTAAACATGTAGTTATTTGTTACATTTGACTGTGTAAAACCTAGCAGAACTACTTATATAGCGTTTTGCAAAAAAACAGGAATTCAAACAAATATGTCTTTCATTGAACAAACCCATGCCAGTGAAAAAACACACCAATCTCTTTCGTAAGTAACCTAATTTACCAACGTTTCTGAAAATGGATATATAACGTTTTGGAAATAATATTTTCAATTTTTATTTTTTAGGCCTACTCTTAACTGGTATTGTGTGAAGAGATTCATTATGAACGTAAGATTCCATTCAGTCCTTCTCATGCACTTTACCTGGTCACTGTGAACGGGTGTTTTCTGTTTTGCAAGATGTGGGTAATTTTGGTTGCCATGCCAGCCACATGCACTGTCACGTTCTTCAAAATGAGCGGACCAAGGCGCAGCGTGCATTGAGTTCCACATCTTTTTAGTGAAAAGAGTTCCACATCTTTTTAGTGAAACTAGAAACAAAACAACAAAACTTACAAAGAACGTGAAGTCGTAGTGCCCAAACACACTAACACAAACAAACCATATCCCACAAAGCAGGTGGGAGATGGGGCTTCCTAAATATGATCCCCAATTAGAGGCAACGATTACCAGCTGCCTCTAATTGGGAACCATAGAGAATCCAAGGGCTCTCTATGGTCAGGGCGTGACATGCACAGGATAGATCCTGCCAATGTCAAAAAGACCTGTCTGTGTCTAATAGAACTTGTGAAAAACAAGAAGCCCTATTGGAGGAGATACTAGGAAGGATCAATACATCTAGCCCCAAAACAGGAAGGAGAAGCAAAAAACAAGATGGTAGATCAATACATTAAACAACAACATGACCCCAGCCTGTCAGGGAGATGGCAGTATGCCAACATACAGTATATAGGCCTACTGCTGTAGCAACTGGTCCCAATGCATGGATTATGGTCCTCCTCGTTGACATTGACACATTACATAGTAAATTTTATACAGTCGATAGGCAGAGAAGACAAACATGGTGAGACCGGAACCAGTCCTGAATACAAAATGGTGGGTTGCCAGGTCTGAGAATGAACAGTAACTTTTGGGGAAACCTTGGTACAGGCAGTGGGCTTCTAAACACATCACTAAGACAGAGTCAGTAATGGCAACTCAGGGTGATAAGTCCGCTGTCAATGCATGCTTGCATGCTCTTTCCTCAACAGTATCAATATAAAAAAAATATTTACACCTGCGAATATATATCTGGCCTTCTTTAGACATCTGGGATGCTGGCCTTCTAGGCAGAGTTCCTCTGTCCAGTGTCTGTGTTCTTTTGCCCATCTTAATCTTTTCTTTTTATTGGCCAGTCTGAGATATGGCTTTTTCTTTGCAACTCTGCTTAGAAGGCCAGCATCCCGGAGTCGCCACTTCACTGTTGATGTTGAGACTAGTGTTTGCGGGTACTATTTAATGAAGCTGCCAGTTGAGGACTTGTGAAGCGTCTGTTTCTCAAACTAGACACTCTAATGTACTTTCCCTCTTGCTCAGTTGTGCACCGGGGCCTCCCACTCCACTTTCTATTCTGGTTAGAGCCAGTTTGAGCGGTTTTGTGAAGGGTGTAGTACACAGCGTTGTACGAGATCTTCAGTTTCTTGGCAATTTCTCATATGGAATAGCCTTCATTTCTCAGAACAAGAATAGACTGACAAGTTTCAGAAGAAAGTTCTTTGTTTCTGGCCATTTTGAGCCTGTAATCGAACTCACAAACGCTGATGCTCCAGATACTCAACTAGTCTAAAGAAGGCCAGTTTTATTGCTTCTATAATCAGATAACAGTTTTCAGCTGTGCTATCATAATTGCAAAAGGGTTTTCTAATGATCAATTAGCCTTTTAAAATGATAAACTTGGATTACCTAACACATCGTGCCATTGGAACACAGGAGTGATGGTTGCTGATAATGGGCCTCTGTACACCTATGTAGATATTTCATAAAAAACCTGCCGTTTCCAGCTACAATAGTCATTTACAATGTTAACAATGTCTACACTGTATTTCTGATCAATTTGATGTTATTTTAATGGACAGAAAAGTAGCTTTTCTTTCAAAAACAAGGACATTTCTAAGTGACCCCAAATTTTTGAACGGTAGTATATATATGTAGTGCTTCTACAAAGCATTGACTCGGGGGGGGTGAATACTTGTGTAAATAATATATTTCTGTATTTATTTTTCAATAAATTAGCAAACATTTCTAAAAACATGTTTTCACTTTGTCGTTATGGGGTATTGTGTGTAAATGGGTGATATATATATATTTTTTATACATTTTAAATTCATGCTGTAAGTCAAGGGGTATGAATACTTTCTGAAGGCACTGTATGTATATATAATCAGGGGTAAAGTGGCTGAGCAGCAGGATCAGTATACAGCTATGCTCTAATATACATACCACTTAGCCTACCACTTGGAATGCATTGCCAACACGTTGCTTCATTCTGTGGCATACAACAAGTGTCATACTAAAAGGGCTGAAGTCAAGGAAGTGTGTGTGTGTGTGTGTGTGTGTGTGTGTGTGTGTGTGTGTGTGTGTGTGTGTGTGTGTGTGTGTATGTGGGATCTTCCTTCCCCAGTTGCAGTGGGTGATTTGAGCATTGGTTGGGTCCCTAGCAACTCCTCTGAAGTTCAGCAAGGCTAATACGCTGTTCATTACCCCTGTCTGTGCTAGCAGGAACAATAGGTCATCATTATTATAGGAGATGATAGCCATGGTAATTATGAGTGGAAGAGATGTGGTGTATTGCCAACCTGATAGAGTACTTCCTGGGCACTTTGTTTTAAATTAAGGCTTAAAATTTTTAATATGTTTTATATTCTAGTTAAGGACAACTTAATTGTCATCCAAAGACTTTGCAAGATAGCAATTAGATGAATGATGTTAATGCCTTGGACTCGCGGTAGGCTACACTAGATTCCAATAAGGAACATGTCGACTCTTCATGTAGCTGGAGTTGGATTTGTGCACTAAATGCATCATACTATGAAGTGTCTTTCACGGCATTGTTCCAGAAACTATGATGGATGCAGAACCAGGCTAGAACAGCTTAGACTACGATGGATGCAGAACCAGGCTAGCCCAGCTCAGACTATGATGGATGCAGAACCAGGCTAGCCCAGCTCGGACAACGATGGATGCAGAATCAGGCTAGTCCAGCTCAGACTACGATGGATGCAGAGCCAGGCTAGCCCAGCTCAGACTACGATGGATGCAGAGCCAGGCTATCCCAGCTCAGACTACGATGGATGCAGAACCAGGCTAGCCCAGCTCAGATTACGATGGATGCAGAGCCAGGCTAGCCCAGCTCAGACTACGATGGATGCAGAGCCAGGCTAGCCCAGCTCAGATTACGATGGATGCAGAGCCAGGCTAGCCCAGCTCAGACTACGATGGATGCAGAGCCAGGCTAGCCCAGCTCAGACTATGATGGATGCAGAACCAGGCTAGCCCAGCTCGGACAACGATGGATGCAGAATCAGGCTAGTCCAGCTCAGACTACGATGGATGCAGAGCCAGGCTAGCCCAGCTCAGACTACGATGGATGCAGACTCAGGCTAGCTCAGCTCAGACCTGGTTCGGCTCAGTTCAGTAGTGTGATATAGGTACAGCAATGCTACCGTATGTGCCTGGTTGAGTCCCAAATGGCATCCTGTGGGTCCTGGTCAAAAGTTGTGCACTATAAAGGGAATATGATGCCATATAGGACACCCCCTCACTTCTATGTGAACCCTCACACGTCTGTCCTATTTTTCAGAATTCAGTGCCTCATATTTCTCAAGAAGAGGTAAACACTCGCTGTGCTGCAATTAGGTCAGTGTCTGATGGGAACGAAAGCAGAGGAGGAGAAGGAGAGGTGAAGCGACAATTACAGAGGTCAACTCTCCTCTCTGTCAACACACACCTGTAAGAGCCTCCACGTGGCTCCTACTCAACACTCCCACCCACACACAATTAATATTTAAACATCCATATACATACACTTAAACACCTGCTTGTATATAGGGAAATGTAGGAAGTAGGAAACAAACAAGTAGGAAGATCAAGTGGATGGTGGTGGCACTAGATTAGCAAATGGATGAGAGCAACCACAGCCAGTACACTCACAAATAGAGCAACATGCTGAAGAATAAGACCCATACAATTAATTTAGACTGTTTTGTCTCATAATGAGAAAATGTAGCGTTCAGATATGAAAATCAATCTTTAAATCCATCTTTACTGTTCTGTCGCTTCCGGCACTGTTCCACTAAAGTTTCTATTTCATTGCCATTGTCTCAGGGAGAGAAACATACCACAGTCCCTGGCCCTCTCCTGTAGAAGACAGTCCCTGGCCCTCTCCTGTAGAAGACAGTCCCTGGTCCTCTCCTGTAGAAGACACTCCCTGGTCCTCTCCTGGAGAAGACAGGCCCTGGCCCGCTCCTGTAGAAGACAGTCCCTAGCCCTCTCCTGTAGAAGACAGTCCCTAGCCCTCTCCTGTAGAAGACAGTCCCTAGACCTCTCCTGTAGAAGACAGTCCCTAGACCTCTCCTGTAGAAGACAGTCCCTGGCCCTCTCCTGTAGAAGACAGTCCTTGGTCCTCTCCTGTAGAAGACAGTCCCTAGACCTCTCCTGTAGAAGACAGTCCCTGGCCCTCTCCTGTAGAAGACAGTCCCTGGTCCTCTCCTGTAGAAGACAGTCCCTGGTCCTCTCCTGTAGAAGACAGTCCCTAGACCTCTCCTTTAGAAGACAGTCCCTGGGCCTCTCCTGTAGAAGACAGTCCCTAGACCTCTCCTGTAGAAGACAGTCCCTGGGCCTCTCCTGCAAGAGATCGTTTCTCACTGAAAATCACAAATGAACGTAGTCGGGTAATAGATTTTTTTGTGACAGTTCCAGCTGCCGGAGTGAATCGCGACTCACAGGGAAAGATGCAAATCCTTATAGGCAGCTGAGACTAGCTCAAATTGGCCACCGCCTTCTCCTGGTCTGTGTCTCAAATAATACCCTATTTCCTATATAGTGCACTGCCTTTGACCAGGGCCTATAGTACTCTGGTCAAATCAAAGTAGTGTACTATATAGGGAATAGGGCCCTGGTTTAAAGTAGTGCACTATGTAGTGAATAGGGGACCACTTGGGATGCACACCTACATTGCCTGACAGGAAGGCAGGGTGATAGAACTTGACATCAAGGACTTAATAGTGGTTCAGACACAATTAGGAGATATCGCTGATCACCGGTCTCGGGTCGCTGATCACCAATCTCGGGTCACTGATCACCGGTCTCTGGTCGCTGATTACCGGTCTCTGGTCACTGATCACCGGTCTCTGGTCGCTGATCACCGGTCTCTGATCACCGGTCTCTGGTTGCTGATCACCGGTCTCTGGTTGCTGATCACCGGTCTCTGGTCGCTGATCACCGGTCTCTGGTCACTGATCACCGGTCTCTGGTCACTGATCACCGGTCTCTGATCACCGGTCTCTGATCACCGGTTTCTGGTCACTGATCACCGGTCTCTGATCACCGGTCTCTGGTCGCTGATCACCGGTCTCTGATCACCGGTCTCTGGTTGCTGATCACCGGTCTCTGGTCGCTGATCACCGGTCTCTGATCACCGGTCACTGGTTAATTTACTCACCATGACATATTTCTCTCCAAGCTACCCAAGTGCTCTCCAAGGTCCCTAAATTCAATTAACAGGGGCTGTTATATCTCTGATATCTCTTATTACAAACCAACCACTGCCTGAGAGCAGGCGGGAAAGAGAAATCACTTCGGAGAAGAATTACATTTGGGAAAATGTTATAGCCTTTGTTTTGCAGATTCATCTCTCCTGACATGATTTTACCAAATACTCAATTGCATTAAACCTCAGATGGGACTTCAACCTGTGCCCTAGAGACAGACATCTCTGGAAATGGCCCTTCCCCTTAACTCTAACATTCCGTTGGGATCACAAAAGAGCTACCATGACTTCTAAGCCACTTTAGCGGCAGAGACAGTTTCTGATTCCAACAGGAGGACAGGACCAACAGACAGAACACACTGCAGAAGTTCCAGGTTCTGCTTCCAAGCAGGAAGAACAAAAATATTATATTGCTACGGAATTAGAACTATCAAAATTGATTTTGAACTATCAAAATCAACTATGCTAATTTTCAGTATCTAAAAAGATCAGAGTGAGCTGTATGTATGTTTAGTTGTTGCTTAGATTGTTTACATGGGTAAATTACAGTGTTTCTGCTCCTTTACAGGTTATAAACTATAGGACAGCATGTCAATTAGTTTCCCCCCCAAATCAAGTTAGTTAGAAGTGATTATGCATTATATTGTGCCAAGGAGGAGGGAAAGAGAGGAGACAGGAGAGGTGATGAGAAGAGGGTGGGAGGGGAGGGGAGTGGAGAGGAGTGGAGAGGAAAGGAGGGAGGAGAGGAGGAGTGTAAGGGGAGCAGGGAAAGGGAGAATCACAGTGTTTAATTAGCAGGGTATACGACTTGTGATTATGCGTTTCGTGGTGGCTCTTCCTGTCTACCTGTCTGGTTGCAATCTTCGCTAAGGGCCTGTGTGTGTGTGTGTCTGTGTGTGTGTTTGTGTGTCTATGTCTGTGCCAATGTGTGTGTGCGTATGCTAATGTCTGTGGAGGAGAGAGCAGCAATCACTGCTCCATGCTGTACCCAGCCTCTAATTATGACACTGTGGCACCAGAGACAAACGCCTGAACAACGACACATCAAGAGCCAGCTGTCTGGCAAATGAGAGAAGAGGAGAGGACCTTTAGTGTGATTGGAGGAGTGTGTTGATCAGGACAGCAGCGTTGGTTGGTTCAGGGCTGAAATATATGGCCAGTGACTGTGCCAAACAGGTGCTAAGGGGCTAGGGAGGTGACTAGGGAGTGGGACTAGGGAGCCACTGGGCTCTTGTTCTGGCAGAGAGTTAGGACTCAACAGCAGGCAGATGGCTGAACTTGAGATGGACCGCTGTGCTTGTCAGCTGCTTCTTTGTAAAAAAAAAAAATGTTTCTGTGACACTATTTACACTTGGATGCTTGGGGGATAGTTGGCAGTGGTTGGCTGTAGTTGGCTGTAGTTGGAGAGGTTTGGGAATACTTTGGGATTCTAAACTTAATTTGGAAGGTGAAAAAATAGTGTACGGTGCAAGAAATACTGTTATATTAGAGAGGACGGTCAGAGATAATATTACATAGCTATCTGGGTAAAACTGTCCGCCTCCATTAGATATGTAATGTTCTGTCAGCAGCTGTATAAGAGAGGAATAAATAAAAGTTTTTCATGCATTGAAAAACAGTATCCAGCATCTAATTTCAAATGTGACAGAGCATCAACCGCGAACCGCAGCATTAGGAGTGTGCGAAAGAGACCTCCTATTTCTCTTTTTCTTATATTCTCCTCCAATGATGCCCCATCATGTTTCCTTGTATCCACTCTGCGGGTAACCATACCCCCTAACAGTTTCCACAATGTCAAAGCTTGTCTCCACACAGACTACCATGTGGGGGGAACAGAACAGCTTCGGACACAGCACAACTCTGCAGTAATGAGCTGCCTGGGTAACGCGCTAATTTGTGACAGTAAACATATCAGGTTTGCAGAGGCTAGTCATGGCAGGGAGAGGGGAGAGTGTAACCCAATGGGCCAATAGATGGCTGTGGTGTGCGTAGGAGAGAGTTAAAAAGTCTGGCTGTGAGCTGGGTGTACTGAGGTAATTGGATAGCAATAACTTCAGTACAAACTACCTCTAACTTCCTTCATACTGGATACAGAGACATAAAAATGGTATCCACAAGATCATCTGACTCTGGGGAAGTAGATAAAGGGCCTCATTGCCAAAATCCTGAAGTATCCCTTTAAGAGGAGCGGGTCAATTTGGTGGCGCCAGTGAGAGCTGTGAATGATGTGACGAGTAACATGTTGAGATGTTGATGCTGGGGGGATTTCTTTATCAGTCATTCTCTTATAAAAGTTTCTGGTTTTAAAGCTGGAATCCTTAATGTTGAAACTGCTACAGCAAACAACGAACACTGTTTTTTCCTCCTCAGACATCATCGCTCACACAATAGAACAGCAGTTATTTTTGATGTGCGACACTCCCAGTGATAGACAGTAACAGACAGTGATAGACAGTAACAGACAGTGACAGACAGTAGACACAGTAGACAGTGATAGACAGTAACAGACAGTGACAGACAGTAACAGACAGTGACAGACAGTAGACACAGTAGACAGTGATAGACAGTAACAGACAGTGATAGACAGTAACAGACAGTGACAGACAGTAACAGAAAGTGACAGAAAGTAACAAACTGTAACATACAGGGACAGACAGTAACAGACAGTGACAGACAGTAACAAACTGTAATATACAGGGACAGACAGTAACAGACAGTAACAGACAGTAACAGACAGTGACAGACAGTGATAGACAGTAACAGACAGTGATAGACAGTGACAGACAGTGACAGACAGTGACAAACAGTGACAGACAGTGACAAACAGTGACAAACAGTGACAGACAGTAACAGACAGTGATAGACAGTGACAGACAGTGACAAACAGTGACAGACAGTGACAGACAGTGACAGACAGTGACAGACAGTGACAAACAGTGACAGACAGTAACAGACAGTAACAGACAGTGACAGACAGTGACAAACAGTGACAGACAGTGACAGACAGTGAGACAGTGACAAACAGTGACAAACAGTGACAAACAGTGACAGACAGTGACAGACAGTGACAGACAGTGACAGACAGTAACAGACAGTGATAGACAGTAACAGACAGTAACAGACAGTAACAGACAGTAACATACAGTGACAGACAGTAACAGACAGTAACAGACAGTGATAGACAGTAACATACAGTAACATACAGTAACAGACAGTAACAGACAGTAACAGACAGTGACAGACAGTAACAGACAGTAACAGACAGTGATAGACAGTAGCATACAGTAACAGACAGTAACAGACAGTAACAGACAGTAACAGACAGTGACAGACAGTGACAGACAGTGACAGACAGTAACAGACAGTAACAGACAGTGACAGACAGTAACAGACAGTAACAGACAGTGATAGACAGTAACATACAGTAACAGACAGTAACATACAGTAACAGACAGTGACAGACAGTGACAGACAGTGACAGACAGTGACAGACAGTAACAGACAGTAACAGACAGTAACAGACAGTACTGTCTATCACAGTTTAAAGCTGGGACCCTTAATGTTGAAACTGCTACGTCCGTTTGCGATATTACAACAACAAAGTTACAGCAAACAACGAACAGTTTTTCCCCCTCAGACATCGTAGATCACACAATAGAACAGCAGTTATTTTTGATGTGCGACACCCCCAGCACTCACTACCTTGTAAACAAAACAAAAACAGTAACAGACAGTGACAGACAGTGACAGACAGTAACAGACAGTGACAGACAGTGACAGACAGATAGTGACAGACAGTAACAGACAGTAGACAGTGACAGACAGTAACAGAAAGTGATAGACAGTAACAGACAGTGATAGACAGTAACAGACAGTAACAGACAGTAACAGACAGTAACAGACAGTAACAGACAGTGACAGACAGTAGACACAGTAGACAGTGATAGATAGTAACAGACAGTAACAGAAAGTGATAGACGGTAACAGACAGTGACAGACAGTGACAGACAGTGACAAACAGTAACAGACAGGGACAGACATTAACAGACAGTAACAGATAGTGATAGACAGTAACAGACAGTAACATACAGTGATAGACAGTAACAGACAGTAACAGACAGTAACAGACAGTAACAGACCATGACAGACAGCAACAGACAGTAACAGACAGTGACAGACAGTAACAGACAGTGACAGACAGTAGACACAGTAGACAGTGATAGACAGTAACAGACAGTGACAGACAGTAACAGACAGTGACCGACAGTAACAAACAGTAACATACAGTGATAGACAGTAACAGACACTGACAGACAGTGACAGACAGTAACAGACAGGGACTGACATTAACAGACAGTAACAGATAGTGATAGACAGTAACAAACAGTAACATACAGTGACAGACACTGACAGACAGTGACAAACAGTAACAGACAGGGACAGACATTAACAGACAGTAACAGATAGTGATAGACAGTAACAGACAGCAACAGACAGTAACAGACAGTAACAGACCATGACAGACAGCAACAGACAGTAACATACAGTGATAGACAGTAACAGACAGTGACAGACAGTAACAGACAGTGACAGACAGTAACAAACAGTAACATACAGTGATAGACAGTAACAGACACTGACAGACAGTGACAGACAGTAACAGACAGGGACTGACATTAACAGACAGTAACAGATAGTGACAAACAGTAACAGACAGCAACAGACAGCAACATACAGTGACAGACAGCAACAGACAGCAACAGACAGCAACAGACAGTAACAGACAGTGACAGACAGTAACAGACAGTGACAGACAATAGACACAGTAGACAGTGACAGACAGTGACAGACAGTGACAGACAGTAACAGACAGTAACAGACAGTGACAAACAGTAACAGACAGCAACAGACAGCAACATACAGTGACAGACAGTAACAGACAGCAACAGACAGTAACAGACAGTGACAGACAGTAGACACAGTAGACAGTGATAGACAGTAACAGACAGTAACAGATAGTAACAGACAGTGACCGACAGTAACAGACAGTGATAGACAGTGACAGACAGTGACCGACAGTAACAGACAGTGATAGACAGTAACAGACAGTGACAGACAGTAGACACAGTAGACAGTGACAGACAGTAACAGATAGTAACGTACGAAACATGGTCAACATATACACTTCTCCTTGTATTGAGAGGAAAGTAATCTTTCTATTTATTCACTGCAAACATTGTTTTGCTGAATACATAACACCAACAGAGAATTTTTACTGTGGAAATATTGACTTATTAAACGTATTATACTTCATATACCTAATGACTGGTTTGATTAGGGACTTTGCGTATCTACACAGAATACACCTGGTCTGGGAACACAGAATACACCTGGACTGGGAACACAGATACACCTGGTCTGGGAACACAGAATACATCTGGTCTGGGAACACAGAATACATCTGGTCTGGGAACACACACCTCACCTGGTCTGGGAACACAGAATACACCTGGTCTGGGAACACAGAATACACCTGGACTGGGAACACAGAATACACCTGGACTGAGAACACAGAATACACCTGGTCTGAGAACACAGAATACACCTGGTCTGGGAACACAGAATACACCTGGTCTGAGAACACAGAATACACCTGGTCTGAGAACACAGAATACACCTGGTCTGGGAACACAGATACACCTGGACTGGGAACACAGAATACACCTGGACTGAGAACACAGAATACACCTGGTCTGAGAACACAGAATACACCTGGTCTGAGAACACAGAATACACCTGGTCTGAGAACACACACTACACCTGGTCTGAGAACACAGAATACACCTGGTCTGGGAACACAGAATACACCTGGTCTGGGAACACAGAATACACCTGGTCTGAGAACACACACTACACCTGGTCTGAGAACACAGAATACACCTGGTCTGGGAACACAGAATACACCTGGTCTGGGAACACAGAATACACCTGGACTGGGAACACAGATACACCTGGTCTGGGAACACAGAATACATCTGGTCTGGGAACACAGAATACACCTGGTCTGGGAACACAGAATACACCTGGTCTGAGAACACACACTACACCTGGTCTGAGAACACAGAATCCACCTGGTCTGGGAACACAGAATACACCTGGTCTGGGAACACAGAATACACCTGGACTGGGAACACAGATACACCTGGTCTGGGAACACAGAATACATCTGGTCTGGGAACACACACTACACCTGGTCTGAGAACACAGAATATACCTGGTCTGGGAACACACACCCCAGCTGAGTGTTTTTACACAACAAGTGTAACAGGTGTCACACACACACACACACCAGTCTTCCACACCCTGAAGGGAGCAGGTCTAAATCTGTCCCACAGGAAGTTGCCATCTCCTTGCCACCTGTGTGGTGTAACAGGCAGATGGAGACGCAGCGACAAGTCAATCCCATGCCGATCCTATGTACCTGATATAGCCACCATCTTAATGAGACCCACAGAGGATCACCCCACCTTTCTCTCTCTCTCACCCACTCTCTCCCTCTCATTCTCTCTTTCTCTCTCACTCTCTCCCTCCACCCCTCGCTGCCTCCACCCCTCCCTTCATCCCCATCCCTTCACCCCTCCCTGTAGATGAAGGCAGGGTAAAGTGACTAGGCATCAGGATAGATAATAATAAGGTATTTGAGGTAGATATGTACATGAAGGCAGCGTAAAGTGACTAGGTGTCACGATATTCTCCTTCATCTGAAGATCTCAAAATCACTGTCAGAAAATGTGGATCAATACGCAGCGGATTGCGTGCTCAACATCATTTTTATTAACTATGATGTACACGGAAAACAATAAACACAAAATGACAGCGTGACAGTTTCACAGGCTATACAAATACTTACAGCAGTGTGAAATAACCCACAACCCCAAGAGAAAAACACACACCAAATATATGACTCCCAATCAGGAACAACGATATCCAGCTGTTCCTGATCGGGAGTCACAAGACTAACACAGAAACAGAACAACTAGAAACTACATACAACACACAACTTCTGCCACGTCCTGACCAAATACTAAACAACTACTCCCTCTGCTGGTCAGGACGTGACACTAGGTATCAGGATAGATAATAATAAGGTATTTGAGGTAGATATGTACATGAAGGCAGGGTAAAGTGACTAGACATCAGGATAGATAATAATAAGGTATTTGACGTAGATATGTACATGAAGGCAGTGTAAAGTGACTAGGCATCAGGATAGATAATAATAAGGTATTTGAGGTAGATATGTACATGAAGGCAGGGTAAAGTGACTAGGCATCAGGATAGATAATAATAAGGTATTTGAGGTAGATATGTACATGAAGGCAGGGTAAAGTGTCTAGGCATCAGGATAGATACTAATAAGGTATTTGAGGTAGATATGTACATAAAGGCAGGGTAAAGTGTCTAGGCATCAGGATAGATAATAATAAGGTATTTGAGGTAGATATGTACATGAAGGCAGGGTAAAGTGACTAGACATCAGGATAGATAATAATAAGGTATTTGACGTAGATATGTACATGAAGGCATGGTAAAGTGTCTAGGCATCAGGATAGATAATAATAAGGTATTTGAGGTAGATATGTACATGAAGGCATGGTAAAGTGGCTAGGCATCAGGATAGATAATAATAAGGTATTTGAGGTAGATATGTACATGAAGGAAGGGTAAAGTGTCTAGGCATCAGGATAGATAATAATAAGGTATTTGAGGTAGATATGTACATGAAGGCCGGGTAAAGTGTCATGCTCGATATAAGAATTGTCGGACCAAAGAGCAGCGTGGTATGGTTCCATCCTCTTTCATTTGAGAAGTGAAACACACAGAAAACAATAAAGCACCAAAAAAAAACGAACCGTGACGCTACGTAGTGCTCGCAGGTGTCGTGTCTTTGGCATCATTAAAACTGAAGACATATTTATCAAATAACTCTCTGTAATTATTATTACGCGATTAAACTGATTAATCATGTAACTGTAATTAACTAGGAAGTCGGGGCACCAAGGAAAATATTCAGATTACAAAGTTATAATTTTCCTAATATAACTTTCAGATATTTTAATGTCTGATCACTTAGTCTTCGAATTAATAAATTATTATTTACCTCACGCCAGTCTCATTCCAAACGTCGTAAATTGTTGGTTATCTGCACGAACCCTGTTTTCACTATGAGTCATCCATACATCAATTGTCTTAAAATCATTTATTTACTAACTAGGTAATTCCCAGAAATGCATAACAAACAGTAGATATCGTTACAAATAAATGATAGAGGAATGTGCCCTAGTGGGCTAAACCGGCATGGCGGCTTGTTAGACAAAAGGGGGTTGGGGTCAGCTGAGAAGACACTACAGAGTTGATAATTATAACAATTGACCTGAAATGCTAACCCTTTGCACATGAACGCTCACTCATTCGGGAACAATTGCAATCAATATATATATTTACGCTCAGTGTGTCATTGGGATCTCTGTTGAAAAGTTTGTTTCTGTTGGAGAGTTTGTCCGCTCTCTCTCTCTCTCTCTGTCGTGGTTAGAATGGGTAGTTCAGAGTGACATTCATTAATGTCGTTATAGAATAGATGTTTTCGGCGGTTGTCGGTCTTCGCGTTCAATGATACCGAATTCCTAGTTGCAGACTAGTAATTAATATCAAAGACTTGTTCTTATTCTGTCGGTATCGATAGTCTAAGAGTTTAACCACGTGGTATGGTTAAAAGTTCAGCAAGAGGTAAGCTGGTCTCCAACCTTTAGCCATCTCGTAATTGAGGTAAGCTCGGTCTAGTGATAGAAAACCAAGGTGGGGGTTTTATTCGGAAGAGCAGAAAAAGGCTGTCTCATGACGCCAGGTTCTGTCTGTGTCCCTGGGGGCGTGCCAAGGACTCCAAAGGGAATTGGAGTTTCCTTCATTAAACAAAAGCAAAATTACATTACACAATTTCACACACAGTTCCATCCTTATTCATTCATTTTATATAACCATTTAGATGTAAGTCTCATAGCTGAGGCTATTGTATAAACATGATTATGGTAATGTGGCGGTATTGTCACTCATGAGTTTCACAAAATTGTAGCTGGATTCTTCACCGATATTTTATACCTTCTCCAGAACCTCCAGTTCTGGAGTTCTGTGAGGTGGAAGAACTCCTTTGTTCTCTCTATACTGGGGCCATGAGGAGAGGGTCTCCTCGTAGGAATTTATGACCGCTCTTACAGAGCCTGGTGTCAGAAGTATAGAGGTCGGGGGATGGTGCTCGCAGTGTCCAAAGAGGGCAACGTCATGACACAGGCAACTACACATAGACAAGATCCCACGATCACAGGTGGGGAAAGGGCTGCCTAAGTATGATCCCCAATAAGAGACAACAATAGACAGCTGCCTCTGATTGGGGACCATACCCGGCCAAACAAAGAAATAAGAAAACTAGATTGCCCACCCAAATCACACCCTGACCTGACCAAATAGAGAAATAGAAAGGCTCTCTATGGTCAGGGCGTGACAGTAAAGTGACTAGGCATCGAGATAGATAATAATAATAAGAGGAAAATAAAGAACAGAGGAGCAGAGTGTGTGTGATGACTAGTGATGTTAATGATATGGGGCGTAGCAGCAGTAGCTGATGACTGTGTAGTGATGTTAATGATATGGGGTTTAGCAGCCGTAACTGTTGACACTATTCACCTCATTTTCAACAGAAATATGGGCGTCGTCTATTTAGGTTTTTTGTGGGGAACTTCTGGTTAAGCACTTCCGGCCAATAGTTTGCAGCTAGCTACCTAGCTAACTAACTCAGTATCACTTTTCACAACTTTCCAAGCATGAATTCAGGCAAAACGGGCATTTTATGTTCGGTAAGGGGGTGCCACAAAAACTGGCAGAAACGGAAGCTATTCATGGAGCATGATTTTTTTTACCACCAAACTTTTTTGAGAAGCAACTGCAGTTGTTATTTGCACCCACCTACTAAGGACGAGGAGTCCCTTCGGCTTTGGTTCAAAGCATTGAACTTGAAGAAACCACCAAACCGACCCTATGTGTGTTCCGATCACTTCGTGGACAAGAGGCCGACTGAAGAGCATCCTTTCCCTGAGAAGTGGCTGGGCTATCATGCTCCTGTACAGACCAGAAGGTGACATCTCATCAGGACTTCAACACGTAACAGGTGTTAGCTAGCTGCTACTCGCTAGCTATCATCACGGATGGGTGTCCTGAATCAGGCAGAAGTTAGCTAGCTTAGCTAAGTATCTTTACTAGTTGGTAGCCACTCCTAAGTCCTAACATACTGTAGCTAGTTAACTGTTGCCTAGCTTACTCACTTAGCTAGCTAGCTTGAGGGCAGCCCATCGTATACAGTGTTGCTAGCTAACTAGCCTAGCTAATTAGTCCCTACATTGTTAGCTATCCAACAACTTCTGTCTGACAATGTCTCCCCCATCCCATGTTTATATCAATCATTGCTGGCATGCCACTGGTGATGCTCATGACATGTCTAACTAGCTAACTTATTAAACGTTTAAAGTGTTTTTTTTACCTAACCATGACCAGTAGGCTGTCTGTTCTTTTTATTTTGTTAAACTTGTGGTCTCTTTTATGTTTGTTTGACAGATGAAGATGAAGACAGGGGCGGCAGGTAGCCTAGTGGTTAGAGCATTGGACTAGTAACTGAAATAAATACTGATAAACACTGATAACCTTGATGAAGCTGAATCTACTCCAGGGTGATCTTGCTGAACGCTTTGCTGTGTCCCAGGGAGTAGAATCCTTTCCTACTGGATTGACACAATGGAGGAGCACATGAGGATCTACATTCCATGACTGCCGAGGGAGACGATCCAGAACACAATGTCTCAGTGCTTCAATGAGAAGTTCCCCAACACCACTTGCACCACCGACTGCTCTGAAACCAATCTTCAGAAAGCACACAATCACAATTCCAGAGGAGAGTCATACAGCCACTATTATTCCAGCAATACTCTCAAGTATTTGGTTGTCATTGCTACATGTGGGCTCATTATGTTCATTTCTCCTGCATATGGAGGCAGATGCAGTGTCAGGTTCATCACCCAAAACTCACCCAAAATTCCTGGAATACCTTAGGCCTGGCGATGAAGTTATGGCAGACACCATCTGAGATCTGCTGTATGAGAGGAAGATTAACCTTGCCATACCAGCCTTCACTCAGAAAGGAGACCAGCTGTCTGACGAGGATGTCACAGGCACAAGAAGGATAGCTATTGTACGTATACATGTTGAGAGAGTTACCAGAAGACTCAAGGTCTTCAAAAACATCTCCCAGACTGTTTCCATCAACCTGACACACAAAATGGACAAAGTCCTTCGAATCTGTGCAGCACTTGCTAACATGCAGGGCGAGATCATCCATGAGGATGCAGAGTGAACAGTGAGAATGTTCATACATCTGAAATATAACTTTATACAGTATCATTTCATCCACATGAGATAATGTGTGGATATATGGTTTCCTATTTAATCTGAATCATTTTATTATTCCTACATTAGAAATGTACTGTAACTTTGCCTGTTCATGATAATTACAGGCATTCAATAGGTGCTGTTATCATGCCTTCTTAAATCGATTTAAAATGCATTTTCTTCAGTACTAAAATGTCTCTAACAGACCGAGAGGGAAGGCGACTGTTTACGAAGTGCCACACTGGTTTCTTCATTTATGCCCTTGAAAACCAAACCCAGAATCAAACTGAAAACACATTTGAAACCCTTAAGACATGCCTCCTCATCCTTCATTTCAAAATGTTAAGTTTATCAAAGAAAATGTCAACAAAGTTGAATTTCATATTGGTTTTATTAACACCATAATTTGCCAAGTGCAATAATAATTATGGTATGCTTAGTTAAGTTCATGAAGTGCCATATGAAAAGAAAGCTCTATACAAGGTACAATACAAATGTTCATAAATCATAAGGAGTTATCCTTAAGCATTAGATAGATATCTTTGAAGAGAGCTGTACAAGGCAAGATATAAAAAAAACACCAAGAATTATGCAAATATAATCAGGTAAATGTGCATATGAAGAGAACTGTGCAAGACAAAACAAAAACACTAATCAAGAGTTATGCTTAGATAATAAGGTAGAGCCGACAGAGCTTTACAAGGCACAGAGTATAAGAAGTGTTAGGCCCTTAGATACCACATACAGTGGATGAACATATTTGGGGCACAGAGTTAGTCTGCCTGACTGGAACTCATCTAGTATCCTTGAAAGCATATGTGTGAAACAGAATGCCTTCAGTTTAGGGATAACATCAGCACAGAATTTCACATCAAAAGACCCATCATTAACAACCTGCTCAGATGAAGCCCAGACAAGCAGTTTGCATCTCTCCAGTCCTGTGCAGAACATGCCCATTTTGCACCTGATTGTAGTACCCACGAGGGTCCATTAGGTTGCAGCTGAGGAACCCCATCCACCAGCTTCACATCAGTGACTTTGCCAGAGAACAGTTCAGTCAGAGACTCACAATTATTACTCAGAACAGGACATTTGATTTCTAGAAGTACTGGAGAGTTTAACACTCCATCTGGGCTTGCAGAAAGCCATGGCAGAACGCCCGCAGGTATCATCACAATTAGCTAGCTAGCTAAATAACTACAGCTCAGTGTTCAACACCATAGTGCTCTCAAAGCTCATCACTAAGCTAAGGACCCTGGGACTAAACACCTCCCTCTGCAACTGGACCCTGGACTTCCTGACGGGCCGCCCCCAGGTGGTAAGGGTAGGTAACAACACATCCGCCACGCTGATCCTTAACACCGGGGCCCCTCAGGGGTGCGTGCTCAGACCCCTGCTGTACAACTGTGTAGGTATTGATATGCCTCTGTGCTTTTATAGCTCCTCATCTCTGACCCATCCACACCGAGAGACAAGACAAAATAATTTAAGATGTCTTCGTAGGTGATATGTGGCCAATTTTTCATATCGTCCTACCACTCTTGAATAATCTGCGTATGTGGCACAGACTTGCCATTCAACTTTGAAAGGTTTTTCTTGGTATGATCCCATGACATTTTGAGCTAGCTAGCTAACGTTTGCAAAATGGCAAGAACGCCACAACGGAAGTCCTCCACAAAACAGAACGTTTGTACATGGTTTTGTTTCCGGGTTCATAAATAAGGTGAATAGGGATGTTAATGATATGAGCCGTAGCAGCCGTAGCTGATGACTGTATAGATTACATTTGAATGTATGATTATATAACTAAACGCCCTATAGGGCTCTACAGTGCCACCATTTTACTCACATATGTGCCTAAATATTTTGTTGTGCGACCTGGAATTTTAATTGAGGAGCACCAGTGTTCCTATAAAAATTAAGTATTCTAGCTTTATGTCAAATATTTTTCATTGTGCTCCTAAATGTCTGTGTGCGCCGACACATGCTGCTTGTAAAGAATGTAGAACCAATGCTAAAAATGGCTATTCTAAGTCACATATACTATGCTACTGTTCAATGTCTCATCTTTACATGAGATGAGATAGAGATCTTTATATTATGCACGTTCTAAACTAACGATTAAGATCAATCAAGAACATTTAACGTTATGTACCATATAAATGATTACTACAGGACAGTGATGCAACCAGTCAAGATACTCTTGATGGTGCAGCTGTGCACGGCGGCGCCTCTTCCCCCTCAGGAGGCTGAAAAGATTTGGCACGGGCCCTCAGATCCTCAAAAAGTGGTGAAATTGTTTTGTTTAAAAAAAGAGAATTCATACTTACAGAAATCCAAACCAGATTCCTTAGGAGATAACAAATCCCTGAGGACTTCTCTCCCTCAAACACGGTCAGCTCAGGTTGGAGGTGACCTATAGGTCGCTGTTATTTAGGTACACGTGAGGATAATTTCCCTATTGGGACCGTTAATCAATGAGATAGTGACCTTCATGGGGTAATACATTTGAAGACATGGGGTAATACATTTGCTCATCTCCTCCTCCTCTCCCTTCTATTTTATTTAGTGGCCCATCATCGGGAGTCTATTACCACTTTTATGTGAGGGAGGTTTATTAAATTTGCTCGAGGCCCAATAGGAAGTTCAGTGTGTGTGTGTGTGTGTGTGTGTGTGTGTGTGTGTGTGTGTGTGTGTGTGTGTGTGTGTGTGTGTGTGTGTGTGTGTGCCAGGTTGCCAGCTCAAGGACAAGTAAATTATTATATTATTATTCTATTATCTGTCATGTGCTGAAGGTAAAAATGTCAGAGGGATCTGTTGTATCACTCATGTGACCTCTGACCTCTATGGTTCTTTGGGACTGAGGGAGGTCAGTAATATAGATTCATTTAATAGATGACAAGCACATACATTGTTTGTTTTGACATATGGAATAAATGAGGTTGGTTACAGAATACATGGTAAATAAATGATGAGCGGTACAATAGCTACAGTAAACATAAAAGAACAAACTATTGTTAGAAATTATTTAATTAAAAAAGATTACATCTCTGCTTGATATATTTCAAGTCCTTCAATCTTTGAGGGAGTGCTATGCAACTTTTAATTAAGGTGACATTTGAGGAATACTTACGATCAAGTTTGTCTTCATCTAATCCTAGATGTATTTGTGAGTAAATATCAAACAGAATTTTTTTCAGATTTGTAATCATATTGGATTTGTCTACATCAGAGCATATCCAATACTATCCAGCGAAACAGATGAACCTACATCCACAGAAACACTGGGACAGCGAGGCGGAGGCCATTTTATTTTCTGTTCGTGCCCCAGGAAGAGACTGCAGAGAACAGGAAACAGTAACGAAAGCTAATTGAAAATAATTTAAAGCCACGCGACTCAAAATGATTAACTGAATTGAAGAATCGTCTCTAAGACGGAGGTTTAAAACTTCTTAAGAGATAATCCCCATGGAAGTTGAAGGTGGATTCGTCACCAGGGCCCGATTCATTCACTATGCTCTGCTAACGTAATGGTCACTCATGCATATTCAGTAAGGATATTAGAACTGTTGAATGTACAGTATATTTTAAAGTGGGGTTGTCAGGGTTTGTGGAATCCGTAGAGTTAGAATTAGTTCTAATTCTATGTTGGAATCCTAGGATTCATCTAGTGAACAGGACTAACATGGAGCTTTGAAATAGAAAGCCTCTGTTCTATTATCGGGTTTGAAATACAGGGCTACAATGCTTTTGGCTTTGAACAAATGTTACAAGGCACAGAGGGATGACGTGGTAAGAGCAGCAGACCTATTTACCATTCACAACCCATTGCCTTTTTACAAAAAAGCATATCATTATTCAAGTTATTCAATACATTTATGCATGTTATGACTGCTAGGTCAACTGGCCAGCCATCCAACATTCAACTCACCTGAATCCCTGCAAGCTAATGTCATTCCAAGGCAGAAAGTGCAGCATGTGTACTGTCGCTATCAGTTCAATAAGAAGCAAATAACTGACACTGAATTCTGTATGCAGGCCGAGTGCGATTTGAATAGTGACACAACCTCATCTGAGCGGGAGGCACGCAATGACATGAATTACATAATTAATATCTCTTCTCTGCCAGATCTTCCCACAGACAGATTAATGTATAAAGTGAAATATATATATGCAAAAATCATCCTGTTCAGGATCATCCTGATCCTGATAGCTCGTTTCGAAGAGAGGATATCAGCGCCCAAGAGATCCCACAATGCACAGGTTACAGCGTGGGATTGGCATATTAAATTAGCAAAGTTTAAGAGGGCGGGACTAACCCTAACCCCGAAGGCCTGATGTGTAAGATAATGAATAGGAGGAGATGGGTGTGTGTGGGTGTGTGTGTTGTGGGTGTGTTCGGGGCAGGCACATGTGTGTGCAGTGAGGGGTGATGAAGAGTCAGCGTGGCGAGACGGCAGTGTGTGTCGCAATGCGAGAGCAACATCAGAGTCTATATCTCCTCTAGCCCCAGACACTGAGCCCAGCCAAGCCGGGGATGTCTTCAATCTGACCGAAAGACACTAACCTTGGGCTCAACACACGCATATATACGCATGCATGCAGGCACACATTCACACGCTCAGTGGCTGTGAAGTGCCAGTCAGGAAAGAATCAGCCATGCAGGGCTGGAGTTGGAGCTGGAGAAAGATAGGACCACTGGAGGAAGATAGGACCATTGGAGGAAGATAGGACCACTGGAGGAAGATAGGACCACTGGAGGAAGATAGGACCACTGGAGGAAGATAGGACCACTGGAGGAAGATAGGACCACTGGAGGAAGATAGGACCATTGGAGGAAGATAGGACCACTGGAGGAAGATAGGACCACTGGAGGAAGATAGGACCACTGGAGGAAGATAGGACCACTGGAGGAAGATAGGACCACTGGAGAAAGATAGGACCACTGGAGGAAGATAGGACCACTGGAGGAAGATAGGACCACTGGAGAAAGATTGGACCACTGGAGGAAGATAGGACCACTGGAGGAAGATAGGACCAATGCTCACTAGATAGTGCTACTCTGAGAGTAGCCCTCCTTCTCTTCCTCTCCTCCTCCTCCTTCTCTTCCTCTCCTCCCCTTCTCCCCCTCTCCTCCTATCCCTCCTCCCCTCCTCTCCTCCTCTCCTCCTCCCCTCCTCCTCCTCCTCCTCCCCTCCTCCTCCTCCTCTTCTCCTATACTGTATTAAGCCTAATCTCTGCCTCTCCAGGCTATGTTCTCACCAGGATGTGGTGTCGCTGAGGCAGTGATAGGAGGAGAGAGGCACAGTGAAGTACTAGAGGGACGAGGAGTAAATAATGTCATAATAATATTTCTCAGCGAGGCCCTTTGCAGAACTAGGAGCTAAAAGGTATTAGTCCATTAAATCAATATCTCCACTTCCTGTTGGAACTTGGAATCCAGGTTCTTATTAAACAGGACTAGATGTATACACTATTCTATTACGGCTCTATACCCCATATTCTTAGTCCGTCGATGCAAAATGCTTAATTTGTATTCTCCTAACCATGCCAATATCATCAAGAGAAAAGGACGGTTCTTGTTACTGCTACTGTATGGGCTGTACTGAGTTATTGTCATATCATTTCAGTGAGATGATCAACACCAACGGAATAACTGCCTGTCAGGGCTGAAATCAGAACACTAATTAAAAGCAAATTAAGATCCAATCAGTGTGTATGTGTGTTTGCTTGTGTTTGTGTGTGTGTGTGTGCTTGCGTGTTTGTGCATGCATGCATACGAGCGTGCGTGTGTATGCTTAGGAGTTTGTGCGTGCGTGTGTATGAACGTGCGTGTCTGTGCTTGGGAGTTTTTGCGTGCATGCGTACAAGCGTGCGTGTGTGTGCTTAGGAGTTTGTGCGTGCATGCGTACGAGCGTGCGTGTGTGTGCATCAGAATAACTGTAATGGAAAGATTAAGTTAATTATTATATTATTCATACCAATATGTGTGTGTTCCCTGCATCCTTGACTTTGATATCTATGTCTATTATGGATGCCCTTTGGACATTACGAGACTGATGCGGAATTATGCCATCAATCAAAATGCATTAGTTTAGCCACATCATCACTTTAAAGGCCATATCCCATATTAATTGTAGCAGAATATTTTAAATTCAATGTGGTGGGACTGCAGATCTAAATGTACTGGGTGGGAGGGATGGTCCAAACTTGGGCTCCCGAGTGGCACAGCGGACTAAGGCACTGCATCTCATTGCAAAAGGTAACACTGCAGTCCCTGGTTCAAATCCAGGTGTTGTCTGGCTTTGGCTGATATAGGCTGTCATAAGACATAAACAAGAATTTGTTCATAACTGATTTGCCTAGTGAAATAAAGGTTCAATAAAAAAACTAGGGGAGTGTTGTCACACCTTTTTTTTTGCTTTGGGGAGGGTTGTGTGTTTTTTTGGGGGGGGGGGTTGGCTCAGGGGAAGGTAGTATGTTTTTTCCCTGTTTTACATTTGCTGTTCTGTTCGTATTTTCCTTAGAAACAATAGCTTGACTTACTTTTGATATTTGTTTGATACCCTAATAAAGTTTAGAGACGTTGGTGTAGCTATTATTAAGCTTTATTTACTACAGGCCTAAGATATGAGGGCAGAGCACCCCGGTGCTCCAACTGACCCCGACAGTTGAACTTGACGTGATGAAGACTGTTTCAAGACTACCAGAGTTACTCCTATAATCTAACAATGTAATGTTTATCTTTATACAAAATATTCAGATCGAAAATGAACAAATTACCCTACTTCATCCAGAATGTCATTGATGCTTTAAGATTTCCCTTCACTGGAACTGAGGGGCCTAGCTCGAACCATAAAAACAGCCCCAGTCCGTTATTCCTTCTCCACCAAACTTAACAGTTTGTACTAAGCATTGGGGCAGTTAGCATTTTCCTGGCATCAGCCATACCCAGATTAGTCAGTCGGATGGCCAGACGTTGCTTCCAGAGGCAATTTGGAACATGGTAGTGAGTGTTGCAACCGAGTACAGATGCTTCAGCATACGCCAGTCCCGTTCTGTGATCTTGTGTGGCGTACCACCACGCAGCTGAGCCGTTGGTGCTCCTAGATATTTCCACTTCACACTTACAGTTGACCGCAGCAGCTCTAGCATGGTAGAAATAGGACAAACTGACTTATTGGAAAGGTGGCATCCTATGACGGTGCCACATTGACAGTCACTGAGCTCTTCAGTGAGGCCATTCTACTGCCAATGTTTGTCTATGGAGATTGCATGACTGTGTGCTCGGTTTTATACACCTGTCAGCAACGTGTGTGGCTGTAATAGCCAAATCAAATTTCAAGGGGTTTCCACATATGTCTGTATGTATAGTATATGTAATATATATATATATATCGAAAGTTTACATACACTCCTTGTATATACCCTCTTTACGTAATTTCCGGTCACAACTTGTAGACTTGTTTACGTGCTGCTGTGTGGTTTGTTGCTAACCTTACTTTGCTACCTGCCAACTTTATGATTTTTAATTATCGTTAATATGTTTACTTTTTCCCCTCGCTAGACTTTTTTCATTCAACAATTTCACCCTGGACGTTATATTTGGACGTGGTTCGTCAGGACCTACACCAGCCGAACCACGTAGTAACATTAACGTGATGCCTTCTAATTGCAGTCGCTGTACTCATAATATACAGGAGAACGATCGCCTTATGGCAAGGATAGTTGTGCTGCAAGCCCAGCTTCAGACGCAATCGTTTGGCAAGGGTAATTTAAGTGTAGGAAAGGATGAAACAGCGTCTGTGCCACCAGTAAGTACAGATAGTAGTTTAAATCCCCTCGCACAGTCCCCGCAGCCGGACAATTTTCTCATGGCTTCTGGAAGGAAATGCTGTAGGAATGCTCAACCAGTGTCGCTCATTCAGCGGACAGAAACGTTCAACCGGTTCTCCCCATTAAGCAGCGAGTCGGAGTCAGAGGCCGAGCCTTCTCTGGTCTCTACTCCTCCCGTTACGGGGTCTGAGACGCCGAAGACTCCCACCATTAGCTCTGACAAATTGAAAACCCTAGTCATTGGCGACTCCATTACCCGTAGTATTGGACTTAAAACGAATCATCCAGTGATCATACACTGTTAACCAGGGGGCAGGGCTACCAACGTTAAGGCTAATCTGAAGATGGTGCTGGCTAAAGCTAAAACTGGCGAGTGTAGAGAGTATAGGGATATTGTTATCCACGTCGGCACCAACAATGTTTGGATGAAACAGTCAGAGGTCACCAAGCGCAACACAGCTCTAGCGTGTAAATCAGCTAGAAAGATGTGTCGGTATCGAGTAATTGTCTCTGCCCCCCTCCCAGTTAGGGGGAGTGATGAGCTCTACAGCAGAGTTTCACAACTCAATCGCTGGTTGAAAACTGTTTTCTGCCCCTCCCAAAAGATAGAACTTGTAGATAATTGGCCCTCTTTCTGGGACTCACCCACAAACAGGACCAAGCCTGGCCTGTTGAGGAATGACGGACTCCATCCTAGCTGGAAGGGTGCTCTCATCTTATCTACGAACCCAGACAGGGCTCTAACTCCCCTAGCTCCACAATGAGATAGGGTGCAGGCCAGGCAGCAGGCTGTTAGCCAGCCTGCCAGCTTAGTGGAGCCTAGCACAGTCAGTGTAGTCAGCTCAGCTATCCCCATTGAGACCATGTCTGTGCCTCGATCTAGGTTGGGCAAAACTAAACATGGCGGTGTTCGCCTTAGCAATCTCACTTGAACAAAAACCTCCTCCATTCCTGCCATTATTGAAAGAGATTGTGATATCTCACATCGCAAAATAGGGCTACTTAATGTTAGATCCCTCACTTCCAAGGCAGTTACAGTCAATGAACTAATCACTGATCATAATCTTGATGTGATTGGCCTGACTGACACATGGCTTAAGCCCGATGAATTTACTGTGTTAAATGAAGCCTCACCTCCTGCTTACCATGGTGACCATGTCCCCCGTGCATCCCGCAAAGGCGGAGGTGTTGGTAACATTTACGATAGCAAATTTCAATTTTCAAAAAAACATGTCTCTGGACCTACCCACTGCCACAGTCATACTCTGGACCTAGTTTTGTCCCGTGGAATAAATGTTGTGAATCTTAATGTCTTTCCTCATAATCCTGGACAATTTTATTATATTTGCAATCGCAACAAATAATCTGTCCAGACCCCAACCAAGGATCATCAAAAGCCGTGCTATGAATTCTCGGACAATCCAAAGATTCCTAGATGCCCTTCCAGACTCCCTCCACCTACCCAAAGACGTCAGAGTACAAAAATCAGTTAACCACCTAACTGAGGAACTCAATTTAACCTTGTGCAATACCCTAGATGCAGTCGCACCCCTAAAAAAACAAACATTCGTTATAAGAATCTAGCTCCCTGGTATATAGAAAATACCCAAGCTTTGAAGCAAGCTTCCAGAAAATTGGGACGGAAATGGCGCTACACCAAACTGGAAGTCTTCCGACTAGCTTGGAAAGACAGAACCGTGCAGTAACTGCTGTTCGATCATCCCATTTTTCCAACTTAATTGAGGAAAATAAGAACAATCCAACAATTATTTTTGATACTGTCGCAAAGCTAACTAAAAAGTAACATTCCCCAAGAGAGGATGGCTTTCACTTCAGCAGTGATACATTCATGAACTTCTTACAGGAAAAGATCATGATCATTAGAAAGCAAATTACGGACTCCTCTTTAAATCTGCGTATTCCTCCAAAGCTCAGTTGTCCTGAGTCTGCACAACTGAGTTGTCCTGAGTCTACCAGGACCTAGGATCAAGGGAGACACTCAAGTTTTTTAATACTATATCTCTTGACACATTGATGAAAATAATCATGGCCTCTAAACCTTCAAGCTGCATACTGGACCCTATTCCAACTAAACTACTGAAAGACCTGCTTCCTGTGCTTGGCCCTCCTATGTTGAACATCATAAACGTCTCTCTATCCACCGGATGTGTACCAAACTCACTAAAAGTGGCAGTAATAAAGCCTATCTTGAAAAAGCCAAACCTTGACCCAGAAAATATTAAAAACTATCGGCCTATATCGAATCTCCCATTCCTCTCAAACATTTTAGAAAAAGCTGTTGCGCAGCAACTCAATGCCTTCCTGAAGACAAACAATGTATGCGAAACGCTTCAGTCTGTGTTTTAGACCCCATCATAGCACTGAGACTGCACTTGTGAAGGTGGTAAATGACCTTTTAATAGCGTCAGACCGAGGCTTTGCATCTGTCCTTGTGCTCATAGACCTTAGTGCTGCGTTAGATACCATCAATCACCACATTCCTTTGGAGAGATTGGAAACCCAAATTAGTCTACACGAACAAGTTCTGGCCTGGTTTAGATCTTATCTGTCGGAAAGATATCAGTTTGTCTCTGTGGATGGTTTGTCCTCTGACAAATCAACTGTAAAGTCCGGTATTCCTCAAGGCTCCGTTTTAGGACCACTATTGTTTTCACTATATATTTTACCTCTTGGTGATGTCATTCGGAAACATAATGTTAACTTTCACTGCTATGCGGACGATACACCGCTGTACATTTCGATGAAACATGGTGAAGCCCCAAAATTGCCTACCCTGGAAGCCTGTGTTTCAGACATAAAGAAGTGGATGGCGGCAAATGTTCTACTTTTAAACTCGGACAAAACAGAGTTTCTAGTTCTAGGTCCCAATAAACAAAGAGATCTTCTGTTGAATCTGACAATTAATCTTGATGGTTGTACAGTCGTCTCAAATAAAACTGTGAAGGACCTCAGCATTACTCTGAACCCTGATCTCTCTTTTGACGAACATATCAAGACTGTTTCAAGGACAGCTTTTTTCCATCTACATAACATTGCAAAAACCAGGAACTTTCTGTCCAAAAATGATGCAGAAAAATGTATCCATGCTTTTGTCACTTCTAGGTTAGACTACTGCAATGCTCTACTTTCTGGCTACCTGGATAAAGCAATAAATAAACTTCAGTTAGTGCTTAACATGGCTGCTAGAATCTTGACTAGAACCAAAAAATTTGATCAGATTACTCCAGTGCTAACCTTTCTACACTGGCTTCCTGTTAAGGCTAGGGCTGATTTCAAGGTTTTACTGCTAACCTATAAGGCATTACATGGACTTGCTCCTACCTATCTTTCCGATTTTGTCCTGCTGTACATACTTATACGTTCGCTACGGTCACAAGACGCAGGCCTCCTAATTGTCCCTAGAATTTCTAAGCAAACAGCTGGGGGCAGGGCTTTCTCCTATAAAGCTACATTTTTATGGAATGGTCTGCTCATCCATGTGAGAGACGCAGACTCGGTCTCAATCTTTAAGTCTTTATTGAAGACTCATCTCTTCAGTAGGTCCTATGATTGAGTGTAGTCTGGCCCAGGAGTGTGAAGGTGAACGGAAATGCACTGGAGCAACGAACCGCCCTTGCTGTCTCTGCCTGGCCGGTTTCCCTCTCTCCACTGGGATTCTCTGCCTCAAACCCTATTACAGGGGCTGAGTCACTGGCTTACTGGTGCTCTTCCATGCCATCCCTAGGAGGGGTGCGTCACTTGAGTGGGCTGAGTCACTGACGTCATCTTCCTGTCCGGGTTGGCGCCCCCTCTTGGGTTGTGCCGTGGGGGAGGTCTTTGTGGGATGTAATCGGCCTTGTCTCAGAAAGGTAGGTTGGTTGTTGGAGGTATCCTTCTAGTGGCGTGGGGGCTGTACTTTGGCAAAGTGGGTGGGGTTATATCCTGTCTGTTTGGCCCTGTCTGTGGGTATCGCCGGACGGGGCCACAGTGTCTCCTGGCCCGTCCTGTCTCTGCCTCCAATATTTATGCTGCAATAGTTTATGTGTCGGGGGGCTAGGGTCAGTCTGTTATATCTGGAGTATTTCTCCTGTCTTATCCGGTGTCCTGTGTGAATTTAAGTATGTTCTCTCTAATTCTCTCTCTCTTTCTCTTTCTTTCTTTCTTTCTTTCTTTCTTTCTTTCTCTCTCTCTCGGAGGACCTGAGCTCTAGGACCATGCCTCAGGACTACCTGGCCTGATGACTCCTTGCTGTCCCCAGTCCACCTGGTCGTGCTGCTCCTCCAGTTTCAACTGTTCTGCCTGCGGCTATGGAACCCTGACCTGTTCACCAGCGTGCTACCTGCTGTTTTCAACTCTCTAGAGACAGCAAGAGTGGTAGAGATACTCTGAATGATCAGCTATGAAAAGCCAACTGACATTTACTCTTGAGGTGCTGACCTGTTGCACCCTTTACAACCACTGTGATTATTATTATTATTTGACCCTGCTGGTCATCTATGAACATTTGAACATCTTGGCCATGTTCTGTTATTATCTCCACCCGGCACAGCCAGAAGAGGACTGGCCACCCCTCATAGCCTGGTTCCTCTCTAGGTTTCTTCCTAGGTTCTGGCCTTTCTAGGGAGTATTTCCTAGCCACCGTGCTTCTACACCTGCATTGCTTGCTGTTTGGGGATTTAGGCTGGGTTTCTGTACAGCACTTTGTGACATCAGCTGATGTAAGAAAGGCTTTATAAATACATTTGATTGATTGATTGATTGGTTGATTGATTGATTGATTGATTGATTGATTGATTGATTGGTTGATTGATTGATTGATTGACTTAGGTTGGAGTCATTAAAACTCATTTTTCAACCACCACAAATTTCTTGTTAACAAACTATAGTTTTGGTAATTTTTCCAACAATTGTTGACTGACAGATTATTTCACTTAAAATTCACTGTATCACAATTCCAGTGGATCAGAAGTTTACATACACTAAGTTGACTGTGCCTTTAAAAAGTTTGAAAAATTCCAGAAAATGATGTCATGGCTATAGAAAATCTAGAAGCTAATTGAAATCATTTGAGTCAATTGGAGGTGTACCTGTGGATGTATTTCAAGGCCTACCTTCAAACTCAGTGCCTCTTTACTTGACATCATGGGAAAATCAAAATAAATCAGCCAAGACCTCCACAAGTCTGGTTCATCCTTGGGAGCAATTTCCAAACGCCTGAACGTACCACATTCATCTGTACAAAGAATAGTACGCAAGTATAAACACCATGGGACCATGCAGCCGTCATACCGCTCAGGAAGGAGACGCGTTCTGCCTCCTAGAAATGAATGTACTTTGGTGCGAAAAGTGCAAATCACTCCCAAATCAACAGCAAAGGACCTTGCGAAGATGATGGAGGAAACAGGTACAGAAGTATCTATATCCACAGTAAAACAAGTCCTAGATCGACATAACCTGAAAGGCCGCTCAGCAAGGAAGAAGCCACTGCTCCAAAACCACCATAAAAAAAGCCAGACTACGGTTTGCAACTGCACATAGGGACAAAGATCGTACTTTTTGGAGAAATGTCCTCTGGTCTGATGAAACAAAAATTAGAACTGTTCGGCCATAATGACCACCGTTATGTTTGGAGGAAAAAGGGGAGTCTTGCAAGCCGAAGAACACCATCCCAACTGTGAAGCACGGAGGTAGCAGCATCACGTTGTAGGGGTGCTTTGCTGCAGGAGGGACTGGTGCACTTCACAAAATAGATGGCATCATGAGGTAGGAAAATGATGTGGATACATTAAAGCAACATCTCAAGACATCAGTCAGAAAGTTAAAGCTTGGTCGCAAATGGGTCTTCCAAATGGACAATGACACAAAGCATACTTCCAAAGTTGTGGCAAAATGGCTTAAGGACAACAAAGTCAAAGGATTGGAGTTGCCATCACAAAGCCCTGACCTCAATCCTATAGAAAATTTGTGGGCAGAACTGAAAAAGCGTGTGTGAGCAAGGAGGCCAACAAACCTGACTCCGTTACACCAGCTCTGTCAGGAGGAATGGGCCAAAATTCACCCAACTTGTCATGGGAAGCTTGTGGAAGGCTACCCGAAATGTTTGACACAATTAAACAATTTAAAGGCAGTGCTACCAAATACTAATTGAGTGTATGTAAACTTCTGACCCACTGGGAATGTGATGAATGAAATAAAATCTCAAATAAATCATTCTCTCTACTATTATTCTTAATTTTCACATTCTTTAAATAAAGTGGTGATCCTTACGGACCTATTAATTAATTAAATTAAATTAAATGTCAAGAATTGTGAAATACTGAGTTTAAATGTATTTGGCTCAGGTGTATGTAAACTTCCGACTTCAACTGTGTATATATATATATATATATATATTAATATAATTCAGTGGACACCTAAGCCTTTAGGCCTTTGCATGCAATGTCCTGATACATTTAGTGCTCAAATCTCTGACAGCTGCATATGCTACACATTGAAAGACAAGGAATAGTGTCTTTGTAATTTTTTATAGGCTGTTTTTAAGGACACATAAATGTGTCTCATTTGGCCAACATCCCTCATTCATTGATCATGCTGGCTGCGTCAGGTTACATCTGAATGCATATGGATGTCCATAAAATGTCTCAAATGTACGGTAAACTTAAATATTCCCTGTCATGTTGTCCTGCGCAAAACTGTCCTAAAGGAAACTCTGAATTGGCATATTGTTTTTATGACTATTTTAGAATATTCACATGAAAATCTGTCGCCCATTGGATTGACACCTACAGTAGCTATAGACACCGTAAAGACTCTGTCAAGTGCGCTAGTCCGGTGTCACTTTGATTATGCCTGCACATCATGGTTAACCAGCAGACCCAAACATCTAAAGAATTAGCTACCTGCCAAACAAGCTTCTAGAAATTGTCCTTAATCTCCCCCTCATACTCATCTGGAGGTTGAGCGTGTTTTAGTCTCTATCTCTGTAATGTGTCTGTATTTATGTAATTGTATAACTGAACAAAAATATAAACGCACATGCAACAATTTCAAAAAAATGTCAGTTCATAAGTTACAATTCACATAAGGAAATCATTCAATTTAAATGATTTAAATACATACATAAGGCCTTAATCTATGAATTTCACATGACTGTGCAGCGGCTTGGGAGGCTTGGGAGGGCATAGGCCCACCCACTGGAGAGCCAGGCCCATCCAATCAGAATTCGTTTTTATCCACAAAAGGGCTTTACTACAGACAGAAATAGTCCTCAGTTTCATCAGCTGTCTGAGTGGCTGGTCTCACCTAATCCTGCAGGTGAAGAAAACGGATTTTGAGGTCCTGGGCTGGCATGGTTACACGTGGTCTGCAGTTGTGAGGTCGGTTGGAAGTACTGCCAAATTCTCTAAAATAACATTGAAGGCAGCTCATGGTAGAGAAATGAACATTAAATTCTCTGGTAACAGCTCTGGTGGACATTCCTGCAGTCAGCATGCCAGTTGCAAGCTCCCTCAAAACCTGAGACATCTGTGGCATTGTGTTGTGACAAAACTGCACATTTTAGAGTGGCATTTTATTGTCCCCAGCACAAGGTGCACCTCTGTAATGATCATGCTGTTTAATCAGCTTCTTGATATGCCACACCTGTTAGGTGGATGGATTGTCTTGGCAAAGGAGAAATTCTCACTAACATGGATGTAAAGAAATTTGAACGAAATGTGAAAGAAATAAGCTTTTTGTGCATCTGGAACATTTCAGGGATCTTTTATTTCAGCTCATGAAACATGGGACCAACACTTTACGTTACGCGTTTATATTTTTGTTCAATATTTATGTAAAAAAGAGGGACTACATTGGAAATGTAATGTGCAATCCCGGTCACTTTAAAAAAATATTTGTGTATATATGTATTTTTCAATCAACCCAAACTGTGCAGCGGCCAGTTAGTGAATGGAAAGAGACATCTGTAACAAAACACAAAGTTTAATGACATTTGGAGATTGTCAAGCCAAGCCTTCGATACTGGATAAGCCTACAAGGTAGGGAGGGATGTATTTTATCGAGATTGACATAGTCAATTTATTGTTGAAAACGTAAACGATGATATTGAAGTGTCCGAAGAGGATATGCTTTGTTTATGGGTTGTGTGGTGCATTGGCACAGAAGCCTGTTGGTGGAAAATGTGTTGCATATATTGGATATAATTGTGGCATCAAAATGGTTAAAATTTCATTTCCCCCTTTCTGATCATCTGCCGTTGACTTTTATCGTTGTCTCTGGTCGGCTAACCCTCAACCTTCTGGCCCATAGCCCTGCGGGGCATCGAGTGTGGTGGTCGGTGAACCCGCAACCTTCTGGCCCATAGCCCTGCGGGGCATCGAGTGTGGTGGTCGGTGAACCCGCAACCTTCTGGCCCATTTCCCTGCGGGGCATCGAGTGTGGTGGTCGGTGAACCCGCAACCTTCTGGCCCATAGTCCTGCGGGGCATCAAGTGTGGTGGTCGGTGAACCCGCAACCTTCTGGCCCATAGCCCTGCGGGGCATCGAGTGTGGTGGTCGGTGAACCCGCAACCTTCTGGCCCATAGCCCTGCGGGGCATTGAGTGTGGTGGTCGGCGAACCCGCAACCTTCTGGCCCATTTCCCTGCGGGGCATCGAGTGTGGTGGTCGGCGAACCCTCAACCTTCTGGCCTATTTCCCTGCGGGGCATCGAGTGTGGTGGTCGGCAAACCCTCAACCTTCTGGCCCATTTCCCTGCGGGGCATCGAGTGTGGTGGTCGGCGAACCCTCAACCTTCTGGCCTATTTCCCTGCTGGGCATCAAGTGTGGTGGTCGGCGAATCCTCAACCTTCTGGCCCATTTCCCTGCGGGGCATTGACTGTGGTGGTCGGCGAACACTCAGCCTTCTGGCCTATTTCCCTGCGAGGCATCGACTGTGGTGGTCGGCGAACACTCAATGTTCTGGCCCATAGCCCTGCAGGGCATCGACTGTGGTGGTCGGTGAACACTCAACCTTCTGGCCCATAGCCCACAGCATTCTGAACTGGCAAAGTCAATATACACGTTTCTAAACACAAGGTCACTACAGTCATTGTTATTTGCGGTCGTAAATACTATTTAGAATTAATTATATGAGGGGGAGCATGGTAAATTTGTTTGATAGTACAAGGGGAGGGTCATGTGAAAATACTTTTTACTTTGGGGAAGGGGCGCATTTTTTTTCATGACATCTTGAGTTGGACCAGCCTTTCCCCCCTATTAAATTTAGATCTGTCCCTAAAAAATAGTAATGCTTTTAACAGTTAACAAAGTACATGCTATAAAGTACGGACGAGTGCTCACTGCTTTGACCGATCAACATATTCTTGCATGAGTCAGGAGGGGTAAAAAGTCAGTCCATAGACGTTCATACAGTGGCTTGCAAAAGTATTCACTCCCCTTGGCATTTTTCCTATTTTGTTGCCTTACAACCTGGAATTAAAATGTATTTTGGGGGGGTTGTATCATTTCATTTACACAACATGCCTAACACTTTGAAGATGCAAAATATGTTTTATTGTGAAACAAACTAGAAATAAGACAAAAAAAACAGAAAAGTTGGGCTTGCATAACTAACTGCAAGTCTCTTGGGGTATGTCTCTATAAGCTTGGCACATCTAGCCACTGGGATCTTTTGCCCATTCTTCAAGGCAAAACTGCTCCTGCTCCAGCTCCTTCAAGTTGGATGGGTTCCGCTGGTGTACAGCAATCTTTAAGTCATACCACAGATTCTCAATTAGATTGAGGTCTGGGCTTTGACTTGGCCATTCCAAGACATGTAAATGTTTCCCGTTAAACCAATCGAATGTTGCTTTAGCAGTATGCTTAGGGTCATTGTCCTGCTGGAAGGTTAACCTCCATCCCAGTCTCAAATCTCAAGAATTTCCCTGTATTTTGTACCTTCCATCATTCCTTCAATTCTGACCAGTTTTCCAGTCCCTGCCAGTGAAAAACAACCCCACAGCATGATGCTGCCACCACCATGCTTCACTGTGGTGATGAGAGGTGTTGGGTTTGCGCCAGACATAGCGTTTTCCTTGATGGCCAAAAAGCTCGATTTTAGTCTCATCTGACCAGAGTACCTTCTTTCATATGTTTGGAGAGTCTCCCACATGCCTTTTGGCAAACACCAAACGTGTTTGATTATTTTTTCCTTTAAGCAATGTTTTTTTTTTCTTGCCACTCTTCCGTAAAGCCCAGCTCTGTGGAGTGTACGGCTTCAAGTGGTCCTATGGACGGATACTCCAATCTCCACTGTGGAGCTTTGCAGCTCCTTCAGGGTTATCTTTGGCCTCTTTGTTGCCTCTCTGATTATTTCCCTCCTTGCCTGGTTTGTGACTTTTGGTGGGCGGCCCTCTCTTGGCAGGTTTGTTGTAGTGCCATATTCTTTCCCTTTTTAATAATGGATTTAATGGTGCTTCGTGGGATGTTCAAAGTTTTGGAAATGTTTGTAGAACTCAACCCTGATCTGTACTTCTCCACAACTTTGTCCCTGACCTGTTTGGAGAGCTCCTTGGTCTTCATGGTGCCACTTGCTTGGTGGTACCCCTTGCTTAGTGGTGTTGCAGACTCTGGGGCCTTTCAGAACAGGTGTATATATACTGAGATCATGTGACACTTAGATTGCACACAGGTGGACTTTATTTAACTAATTATGTGACTTCTGAAGGTAATTGGTTGCACCAAATCTAATGTAGGGGCTTCATAGTAAAGGGGGTAAATACATATACACGCATCACTTTTACTTTTTTTTTATTACATTTTTTGAAACAAGTTATTTTTTTCATTTTACTTCACCAATTTGGAATATTTTGTGTATGTCCGTTACATGAAATAAAAATAAAAATATATTTAAATTACAGGTTGTAATGCAACAAAATTGTAAAAACACCAAGGGGGTGAATAACTTTTTCAAGGCACTGTAGAGGCACTCAGAGACAGGCAAGAGTGAAAAAGCAACAAAAAAAATCTCCAATCTCCAAGCATAAATATTAATTAAATACATCTATGGAGAGAAAGAGAGAGAAAGAGAGAGAAAGAAAGAGAAAGAAAGTAAATTGAAAGAGAGAGAGAGTGAACGAGCGAGTGAGAGCGAGAGAGAGAGAGAGAGAGAGAGAATAACTTGAAACTCATTTAGATGGGGACAAAGACACCAGGACACCACTGGCTTCTGATCAAAGCTACATCATTAATTCTGAAACTATCATCCTTGGCAGACCTCGAGGTTTTACCGCAACTTGATTTCCTTAAACGGTGTGCCTCCCAAAGGCACCCTATTCCCTTCATAGTGCACTACTTTTGACCAAAGCCCCTGGGCCCTGTTGAAAAGTAGTGCACTATAAATGGAATAGGGTGCCATTTGGGATGTAGGCTGTATCTTCAGTTCAGAGTCAAAGAGAGTTGCTGAGACAAAGCAATTCCGTCTCTTTCAACACAGGGACACTGTAGAGCTCAACGTTTGAATTAAAACCTTTAAAATAACCTTTCATTACGGGACTATCTGCAAAGGATTTCATGTTTTCCAAATGAACTGAGAGAAAGGCATGATGACAATTTTTTCCAATCGACACAAAATTAAATAGATAGGCCATCAAAAAGTCCCATTATATCTCAGCTGCGATATTATTAAGCTGAGGAAATGCGGGTTTTTTTCTTCACTTCACTAATTTTCCCAAGTATGTAGTACATTTTCACAATTCTGAGCACAAACATCAAAACAAATCATCAAAATGGCTCATGTTTCAAAAGGACATTTTCAGTTGACTGAGTACAACAAACATATTCACAAAGTCACTTTGTTCACTTCACCAAATCACTCTTTCAATTTAGATAAATATTGTATCTGCATATCTGCTTTTCAAAATGTAATGTTCACTTTACTTTTGACATGATTTGTTAACAATACAATAAACCATCACTTATTCAAACTGCTCAACACAGATAACTACTGAACCAAACTGATTTAGTGCCTAGATAACGTTTAGTTAGATAACTTCTGAACAATGTCATTTTTTGTATTTTTACCTCATAAATGTATCAATTTGACATCAATTTATGTTGGAAGGTAAAACAAAATCATACATGGATGTGGCTTAAATACTACAGTACATCAGAGGTAGGCAACCCTGTTCCTGGAGGGCCGCAGGTACTGCAGGATTTTGTTCCAACTAGGCACCACACCAGACCAACTGAGCTAATTGATCAGTTCAGTGACTACCTAAATTCAACACACCTGGTCTTCCAGGTCAGGTTAAACCAAAAACATGAAGCGCCTGCGGCACTCGAGGACCAGGGTTGCCTGACCTTGTACTACATAATTATCCATCAGGCAGCGTGCTTCAACAGGACAAAGTAGAAAGAGTCACTCTATGTGCTACCATTTGGAATTATAGTGTAGTGTACAATTCCATACTGAAATACCTGGGTTGGATATAACAATATATTACACTCATCTGAATTTATCAGAGTTTCATTAGTACACTGTAAGCTGATGATTTTCAAGCAGAGAGACAGGTGATTTTGTATTAGTTGACAAGTCAAGTAGAAAAGGTGATCTAATACAATTTGGCATGTGGCAGAACAATATCCCTATACAATACCCCTATTTCTGAGGATTTGCCCTACGTATGTACTGTATAAAAGGACAATGAAACTGTAACACGGACATATTCCTGAACATGCTCACAACCTGCCATTGGATATAGATATTTTTTTTTTAAATGGTGCATGTCAAGTTATAGTCACATTCTGGAAAGAAAATTATATTTACCATCTACTATTCTTTCTATTCAGCACTTCATAAAGAACGGTTTTGAAATGTGTATCTTGTATTTTTTGCTATTGGATCAAATGGTAATTAAAATGCTTAAATGGTGAGCATATTGTTATCTGATGTATTAATAACTAATCAATACTGTATGTGCTCACGCAAAACTTAGATTTTGCATGAATGACTTCGGGGTGAAAGATGCGAAATCCCAATGAATGCACAATCAAAGGTTCTGACCAGAAGAATAGGGGACATTACAAGTGTTATTATTTAGTGTTTTGTACTTACAGTTTTGAAAATATACCACTTACATTTTTTCTAAAGTGATTGAAAAAAACATTATATGAGATATGACTTTTTCTATAATTGACAATCTATCCCCAAATCACTATCAGATTCATACTGGTGTAATTTAATAAGGGGTCAACCTATTATAGTCTATGGAAAAAGGTCCATGTTCTTAAAAAAACCCTACAAACTCCTTCACTTTTTCAGTAAGTAGTAGTCGACTAATAAGTCACCCTAAATTTCAGACTAGACAAAACAAGAACTGATAATACATCCAAACAGTACTGCACTCCCAGAGTATGCGAGCATTTCCTGGCAGGCCCTGGAAAACAGCTAACCTGTCAGCTCTATTCTTCCTAATCAGTCCTCAGCCCGATCTTTCAGCTCCACGAATGTCACTGGGAATAGCAGTCACACTGCGGCTGTAGAGCTTCAGCCAGACCCATCACTATCGAACATGGGTCTTTAGAAAACAAGTATGTGACTTTAGAGCCTCAGCCAGACCCATCATCAATATGAAACATGGGTTTCTACTGAATGTTTCCTTTACACACAGCCATAGCCACTGTCACTTTCTCCATTTCTGGTTGACAACATTCTCAAAGCCTTACACAAGTTAAAGGAAAGATTCACCCATTTTGAATGTTATATTGTTTTTGTGCAACTCTGAACAATGTTTTATCGATGTTTTATCAATGTTTTATCGATTCCCGTGGTACTTTTAGATCATGAAAACGTCTATCATACATGTCAGATTTCAATACTGGCAGGTGTCATAACGCGGAAGGGTGACTTCTCTCGATTGAGCCATTGATCATATTTTTTGCGATATTCCTACTTCAAGAAATGTCATTTAGACATTTCTGCTATTTGTCTGCATCTTCAGTCCAGGGTTCATTGCATGGTGCCGTTGCATGGCCGTTATGAATGTCAAACTCCACTCTGCGAGGCACATCAATCTGCAGGTTGAACATGGTGAGATTGTAGACTCCTATATTGATAGCGCAGTTTGTTTAGGCAATTTTACAGCTAAATAGCTACTTCACATTCTGATATTGACTTTGGTATTAGTATGTGTAGCTAGTCAGCCACCCAGCTAGCTAGCCAGCCAGCCACCCAGCTAGCTAGCCAGCCAGCCACCCACCCACCCACCCAGCTAGCTAGCTAGCCAGCCACCCAGCCAGCTAGCCAGCCACCCACCCAGCTAGCCAGCCAGCCACCCAGCTAGCCAGCCAGCCACCCAGCTAGCCAGCCAGCCACCCAGCTAGCCAGCCAGCCACCCAGCTAGCCAGCCAGCCACCCAGCTAGCTAGCCCATAGAGAGAACATTGCATTGTGGATTTTATAGTCGACTTGAGCTGCAACAGAATTACACAACAATTTTCACGTTGCTACCAACCTTATTATAACTACAAAATGAAACATTTGTTTACAAAAATATTGTTCTCACATACAGTATTAGCGTTATTTAACACAGTAAATTAAAGGGATGAATGGTTTGGCTGGATTTTTCTATTTCCTATTTATTTAACTTTTTGTCCAGCAATACTCTGCTGACATTATACTGTACTGTGTGTAATTACGCAGATAAAACCAAAGAAAAATACATAGACGGTCCTAAGGTTCTAGATAGGTCCTTGTTATTTTAGTAATTGTTTATAGAAAAACACTGACTTAAATAAACTACGATGCATGTAACATGTAACTCCCGTTGCCCTCGCTCATTGATTGCTCTAGGGCAGGTATTCCCAAATTGGGTTACGCGTACCCCCAGGGGTATGCCAAATAAAAATGTGATTCACATTTTCAAACAGTCCATTTACATTTTCCAACGGGGCTATACATTTGGGTGAGGTTTTTTTTCTCGCCTGAGTAGCCTCGTTTCACTGCCATTTTTTTTTTACCATCTAGTGTTCAGTGAAACACAATGTCAAATACAGGTAGCCTAGTTAAATAATTAACATCCAATCACATTAACTGTTACTCTCTCGCGGGAATTCCACTAACGGTTCAAATGTAGCTACCCGGGAAAGCACCGAACAACGTTGGACCATCGAAGTGGTGCAAATATGATGCGATCTACCCTTCTCATTAACCTGTGGTGAGTTATTCACAAATTTCGATGAACAAAAGGTTTTATATGTAAAATGGCTAAATAAAGAGCAAAATGATTGATTATTATTATATTATTATATGTGCCCTGGTCCTATAAGAGCTCTTTGTCACTTCCCACGAGCCGGGTTGTGACAAAAACTCACACTAATTCTTATGTTTAATAAATGTATCGTATAGTGTCTGTGTGGCAGGCTTATAATGATGGCAAAAAACAACATTTGAGAGTACGCTGACCCTGGTGCTAGAGGGGATACACAGCTGGAGGTTGAAGGTTTGAAGGGGTACGGGGCTATAAAAAGTTTGGGAACCACTGCTCTAGGGCATGGTGAGGAAAATAACTTTCCCATGTTGGGAATAGTTAGTAACATGACGATGCTTACTTCACAACCTTATTTATCTTATAAAGCAATCCTAACCCAGTAACATAACGATGCTTACCTCACACAACCTTATTTATCTTATAAAGCAATCCTAACCCAGTAACATAACGATGCTTACCTCACAACCTTATTTATCTTATAAAGCAATCCTAACCCAGTAACATAACGATGCTTACTTCACAACCGTATTTATCTTATAACCCAGTAACATAATGATGCTTACCTCACAACCTTATTTATCTTATAAAGCAATCCTAACCCAGTAACATAATGATGCTTACCTCACAACCGTATTTATCTTATAAAGCAATCCTAACCCAGTAACATAACGATGCTTACCTCACACAACCTTATTTATCTTATAAAGCAATCCTAACCCAGTAACATAACGATGCTTACCTCACAACCGTATTTATCTTATAAAGCAATCCTAACCCAGCAACATAACAATGCTTACCTCACACAACCATATTTATCTTATAAAGCAATCCTAACCCAGTAACATAACGATGCTTACCTCACAACCGTATTTATCTTATAAAGCAATCCTAACCCAGTAACATAACGATGCTTACCTCACACAACCTTTTTTGGGTTATTACGCTTTTTTTCAATGAACCATGAATGTACAACCCAAGAGTTTATTAACATATTGTAGATTGATTGATCTATTGACTGATTGATTACCATAGAACGCTGTTACTGTGTACAAAGGACGTAGAATGGATTTACGTCTTACGACAGCCACTTTGGTTGATTGTGACATTCTGTGTCCAGAGACAGTCGCCAAGGTGATGTGAAGTGATGATGAGAACCGTTTCATGACTAGCCAATTATATCCTCCTCTCCCATCTCTGATTGCATTGTCACATTGTTGGGCCCTGAAACAGTCTCAAATCCCCAATGGCACCCTATTCCCTATATAGTGCACTACTTTTGACCAGAGCCCTATGGGTAGTAGTGCACTATAAAGGGAATATGGTGCCATTTAGGACACACATATAGTCTCACATCCCAGACGAGTCCAGCCATCAGTTATAAATGCAAATGAGATGTAGTTTCACATGAATGGCAAAACGTATTCCTAAAATGAGGATGGGCAAGGAGGATAGGAAGGACAGAAACAGACAAATGAAGAGGAGGAGAGAAGGCCGGGATGTGGAATATAAGCCAGTCAGGCTTGAAATAATTTAATTGAAGGGATCAGGGTCGGACTTTGATAAGTTTGCTTTTTAATAATGGCTCCCCGATCGCTTCGGGGGGTCCGTTTGGCAGCTACAAAGAAAATATCATGTGGAGCAAGAAATCTGCAAGTATGGACCGGGTTTAGTTGGCAAGCTGACAGACAGAGAGACTGGGTTTAGTTGGCAAGCTGACAGACAGAGAAACCGGGTTTAGTTGGCAAGCTGACAGACAGAGAGACTGGGTTTAGTTGGCAAGCTGACAGACAGAGAAACCGGGTTTAGTTGGCAAGCTGACAGACAGAGAGACTGGGTTTAGTTGGCAAGCTGACAGACAGAGAAACCGGGTTTAGTTGGCAAGCTGACAGACAGAGAAACCGGGTTTAGTTGGCCAGCTGACAGAGAGAAACCGGGTTTAGTTGGCAAGCTGACAGACAGAGAAACCGGGTTTAGTTGGCAAGCTGACAGACAGAGAAACCGGGTTTAGTTGGCAAGCTGACAGAAAGAAACCGGGTTTAGTTGGCAAGCTGACAGACAGAGAAACCGGGTTTAGTTGGCAAGCTGACAGACAGAGAAACCGGGTTTAGTTGGCAAGCTGACAGACATAGAGAGTGGGTTTAGTTGGCAAGCTGACAGACAGAGAAACTGTGTTTAGTTGGCAAGCTGACAGACAGAGAAACCGGGTTTAGTTGGCAAGCTGACAGACAGAGAAACCGGGTTTAGTTGGCAAACTAACAGACAGAGAAACCAGGTTTAGTTGGCAAGCTGACAGACAGAGAAACCGGGTTTAGTTGGCAAACTGACAGACAGAGAAACCGGGTTTAGTTGGCAAGCTGACAGACAGAGAGACTGGGTTTAGTTGGCAAGCTGACAGACAGAGAGACCGGGTTTAGTTGGCAAGCTGACAGACATAGAGACTGGGTTTAGTTGGCAAGCTGACAGACAGAGAAACCAGGTTTAGTTGGCAAGCTGACAGACAGAGAAACCGGGTTTAGTTGGCAAACTGACAGACAGAGAAACCGGGTTTAGTTGGCAAGCTGACAGACAGAGAGACTGGGTTTAGTTGGCAAGCTGACAGACAGAGAGACCGGGTTTAGTTGGCAAGCTGACAGACATAGAGACTGGGTTTAGTTGGCAAGCTGACAGACAGAGAAACCGGGTTTAGTTGGCAAGCTGACAGACAGAGAAACTGGGTTTAGTTGGCAAGCTGACAGACATAGAGACTGGGTTTAGTTGGCAAGCTGACAGACAGAGAAACTGGGTTTAGTTGGCTAGCTGACAGACATAGAGACTGGGTTTAGTTGGCAAGCTGACAGACAGAGAAACACGGTTTAGTTGGCAAGCTGACAGACAGAGACAATAACCTCGGACAAAACGTATTGATAGAACACAGCCTGTCGTGTTGTCTTTCTCTTGTGTTTTAACCTGCTGTAAATACTGCCAGTGTCCCAAATGGCACCCTATTCCCTACATAGTGCACTACTTTTGACCAGAGCCCTATAAGCCGTGGCAAAAGTAGTGCACTACATAGGGAATAAAGTGCCATTTGAGACACTGTGTCCTTCAGACCTGAATCTGCCGCTGGGAAGATACAACGTCAAACACGCTATGCATGATTTTCGGATTTTCCAGTATGCCGACTCAGTGTGGATGCATTTTTAATGCGGTTTGGGTCTCTGTGCAATCTCTTAGGCTGGGAGTTATTGCACTGCACAGACATTATGAGTGATGGTGCTGCTGTACCTGGTGGTATGTTCCAGTTGAAAGTGGCAATAACCACGGCTACGTCCCAAATACCACCCTGTTCCCTTTAGGGCCCTGGTCAAAAGTAGTGCACTATATAGGGAATAGGTTGTCATTTGGGACGTGCACCATCATCTCTCATCATCAGTCTTTCCCCAAAGCACTGCAGATCTAATTACCATTATGACTTCCTCAGCTACACGTTCACCAGGCACCGGTTCCTCTATATCATTTTCATAGTGCCTCATACAACTTGAAAACGCAACGGTATCGTTGCCTTACAAATGGAAGACTGATGCAAATGCGTTCGTTAACGATGGGTTGACAAACATTAAAACCTCAGCCTCAGATCTTAATTATGACAAAGTATGAAGAAGCGTTGGAAAATGGGTTGGTTTATTGACATGTTGCACCTGTTCCGGGTTTAAGTAGATTCCCTCATCCCAGCCAATCCCCTTCCACCTACATTAATTACCATGCCGTTACCGTGGGAGCGATGATCTAGAGAATAGTGAATAGTGTCAACAGACTGGTTCATCACAGAATAGGGAGTAGTGTGATTTCTCGCAATTGCAAAATGTCCTGACAAACCCCGGACGACGCTGGGCCAATTGTGCGCCGCCCTATGGAACTATAAGGAAGCATGCATCAAATATGTTTTAATGGTTTGTCAAGATCAAATAGGATATGACTAGATATCCGTCTCCCTCCTCAGGAGCACGTCACTATTGGTCATAATGAACAGGTAATCTTTTACTGTCTGTAAGATTAACTTCAATGAATAATGAACTACCTTCAATAAACTAACTTCAATTTACTACGTTCAATAAACTGCCTTCAATTTACTAGCGTCATGACGTTGCCCTCTTTGGGTACAGCGAGCACATTTGACCCCCCTCCCTCTGCACCAGGCCTTTTCTATGCACCATCCCCCGACCTCTATACTCCTGACCCAGGCTGCTGTGGTCAGAAGAGGTCGTAAATTCCTATGAGGAAATTCTCTCCTCATGGCCACAGTAAAGAGACAGAGTGTTTTCATAGAGAGACAAAGGAATTTCTTCCACCTCACAGAACAAAAGATCGGTGAAGAATCCAGCTACGAACTGGTCCTTTTGAAACTCATGAGAGACAATACGGCCACATTACCATGCCGCTGTTTATATAATAGCCTCAGTTGTGAGACTTGCATCTAATGGTTGTATAAAAATGAATGAATAAGGATAAAGCTATTTGGAATATGTTGGGATGCTTGTAAAATGTTAATGTGAGAGAATTGTATTTCTGTTTAAAGTTTTCACCAAATCCACTCAAGAATGTTGACATTAACTGTAGCCTAATCCACTCCAGAATGTTGAAATTAACTGTAGCCTAATCCAGTCCATAATGTTGACATTAACTGTAGCCTAATCCACTCCATAATGTTGACATTAACTGTACCATAGTCCACTCCAGAATGTTGACAATAACTGTAGCCTAATCCACGCCATAATGTTGACATTAACTGTAGCCTAATCCACTCCAGAATGTTGAAATTAACTGTAGCCTAATCCACTCCAGAATGTTGAAATTAACTGTAGCCTAATCCACTCCAGAATGTTGAAATTAACTGTAGCCTAATCCACTCCAGAATGTTGACAATAACTGTAGCCTAATCCACGCCATAATGTTGACATTAACTTGAGCCTAATCCACTCCAGAATGTTGACAATAACTGTAGCCTAATCCACTCCATAATGTTGACATTAACTGTAGCTTAATCCACTCAAGAATGTTGACATTAACTGTAGCTTAATCCACTCCAGAATGTTGAAATTAACTGTAGCCTAATCCACTCCAGAATGTTGAAATTAACTGTAGCCTAATCCACTCCAGAATGTTGACAATAACTGTAGCCTAATCCACGCCATAATGTTGACATTAACTTGAGCCTAATCCACTCCAGAATGTTGACAATAACTGTAGCCTAATCCACTCCATAATGTTGACATTAACTGTAGCTTAATCCACTCAAGAATGTTGACATTAACTGTAGCTTAATCCACTCCATTATGTTGACATTAACTGTATTGATCTCCAAACGCCACTTTAGTAAAAGCCCAGCCTGATGTCCCTCTTTCTCTATCCATCTTTCTCCTTTCTTTCTCTTTACCACTCTCTCTCTTTTTTTCTCTCTCGCCGTCTCTTACTCTCCTTTTCTCATTCTTTCTCCTTCCTCTCTTTCTTTCCCTACCTCTCTCCCTCATTCAACATCGTCTTATTCTGCTTTTATGCTGCCTATACTTATATGGCTTTTTAGTCACACTCCCTGTCTGTCAGTCTGTCAGTCTGGCCTCATGTCTTTGAGTGAAGCAAGCACAAGGCCCAGAGTTGATAGCTCTCTTCCATTCACAAAGTTCCACATACTATATATCTCTCTCTGGAGAAGGAAATTATTAGTCTCCTTGTGTACCAAGTCAATCCCCTTTGACAGGCATGCATCAAAGAACATGTAATTGACATCCGGTAGTGGTACGTGGGTAAAATCACTAGAGAATCCAGAAAAAAAGCCACATTACAAACTAATGAATGTGTTGTGATAATTGTGCTGTTTGCACTATAACCTCTTATTTCATATGCCTTGCCACCGTGATATTTTTTATTTATTTATATATTTTATTTTGTTTCACCTTTATTTAATAACCAGGTAGGCCAGTTGAGAACAAGTACTCATTTACAACTGCGACCTGGAAAAGATAAAGCAAAGCACTGCGACAAAAACAACAACACAGAGTAACACATAAACAAACATACAGTCAATAACACAATAGAAAAATCTATGTACAGTGAGTGCAAATGTAGAAGAGTAGGGAGGGAAGGCAATAAATAGGCCATAGAGGCGAAAAACTACAATTTAGCATTAACACTGGAGTGATAGATGTGCAGATGATGATATGCAAGTAGAGATACAGGGGTGCAAATGAGCAAGAGGATAAGTAATATGGGGATGAGGTAGTTGGGTGTGCTATTTACAGATTGGCTGTGTACAGGTACAGTGATCGGTAAGCTGCTCTGACAGCTAATGCTTAAAGTTAGTGAGGGAGATATAAGACTCGAGCTTCAGTGATTTTTGCAGTTCGTTCCAGTTATTGGCAGCAGAGAACTGGAAGGAAAGGCGGCCAAAGGAGGTGTTATCTTTGGGGATGACCAGTGAAATACCTACTTGATGGCGTGCTATGGGTGGGTGTTGCTATGGTGACCAGTGAGCTGAGATAAGGCGGGCTTTACCTATCAACGACTTATAGATGACCTGGAGCCAGTGGGTTTGGCGACAAATATGTAGTGAGGGCCAGCCAACGAGAGCATACAGGTCGCAGTGGTGGGTGGTATATGGGGCTTTGGTGACAAAACGGATGGCACTGTGATAGACTACATCCAGTTTGCTGAATACAGTGTTGGAGGCTATTTTGTAAATTACATCGCCGAAGTCAAGGATCGGTAGGATAGTCAGTTTTACGAGGGTATGTTTGGCAGCATGAGTGAGGGAGGCTTTGTTGTGAAATAGGAAGCCAATTCTAGAATTAATTTTGGATTGGAGATGCTTAATGCAAGTCTGGAAGGAGAGTTTACATTCTAACCAGACACCTAGGTATTTGTACTTTTCCACATATTCTAGGTCAGAACAGTCCAGGGTAGTGATGCTAGTCGGGCGGGAGGGTGCGGGCAGCAATCGGTTGAAGAGTATGCACTTAGTTTTACTTGCTTTTAAGAGCAGTTGGAGGCCACGGAAGGAGTGTTGTATGGCACTGAAGCTCGTTTGGAGGTTTGTTAGCACAGTGTCCAAAGAAGGTCCAGATGTACACAGAATGGTGTTGTCTGCGAAGAGGTGGATCAGAGAATCACCAGCAGCAAGATCGACATCATTGATATATACAGAGAAAAGAGTCAGCCCGAGAATTGAACCCTGTGGCACCCCCATAGAAACTGCCAGAGGTCCGGGCAACAGGCCCTCTGATTTGACACTCTGAACTCTATCTGAGAAGTATTTGGTGAACCAGACGGGGCAGTCATTTGATAAGCCAAGGCTATTGAGTCTGTCGGTAAGAATGCGATGATTGACAGAGTCGAAAGCCTTGTCCATGTCGATGAAGACGGCTGCACAGTACTGTCTTTTATCGATGGTGGTTATGATATCAATTTGGACCTTGAGCGTGGCTGAGGTGCACCCATGACCAGCTCGGAAACGAGATTGCATAGTGGAGAAGGTACTGTGGGATTCGAAATGGTCGGTGATCTGTTTGTTAACTTGGCTTTCAAACATTTTAGAAAGGCAGGGCCGGATGGATATAGGTCTATAACAGTTTGGGTCTAGAGTGTCTCCCCCTTTGGAGAGGGGGATGACCGCGGCAGATTTCCAATATTTGGGGATCTCAGACGATACGAAAGAGAGGCTGAATAGGCTAGTAATAGGGGTTGCAAAAATTTCGTCTGATCATTTTAGAAAGAGAGGGTCCAGATTGTCTAGCCCAGATGATTTGCAGGGATCCAGATTTTGCAGCTCTTTCAGAATATCAGCTGTCTGGATTTGAGTGAAGGAGAAGCGGGGGGGGGGGGGGGGGTTGGGCAAGTTGCTGTGGAGGGTGCTGAGATGTTGGCCGGGGTTGGGGTGGCCAGGTGGAAAGCATGGCCAGCCGTAGAAGAATGCTTATTGAAATTATCGATTATGGTGGATTTATCGGTGGTGACAGTGTTTCCTATCTTTAGTGCAGTGGGCAGCTGGGAGGAGGTGCTCTTATTCTCCATGGACTTTACAGTGACCCAAATGTTTTGGAATTGGTGCTACAGGATGCAAATTTCTGTTTGAAAAAGCTAGCCTTAGCTTTCCTAACTGACTGAGTATATTGGTTCCTGACTTCCCTGAAAAGTTGCCTATCACGGGGGCTATTCGATGCTAATGCTGAATGCCTGGGGTGAACCAAGGGCTATATCTGTTCTTAGTTCTACATTTGTTGAATGGGGCATGCTTATTTTAAGATGGCGAGGAAAGCACTTTTAAAGAGCAACCAGGCATCCTCTACTGACGGGATGAGGTCAATATCCTTCCAGGTTACCCGGGTCAGGTCGATTAGAATGGCCTGCTCACTGAAGTGTTTTAGGGAGCGTTTGACAGTGGTCGTTTGACCGCGGACCCATTACGCACGCATGCAAGGAGGCAGTGATCGCTGAGATCCTGGTTGAAGATAGCAGAGGTGTATTTAGAGGGCAAGTTGGTCAGGATAATATCTAAGAGGGTTCCCATGGTTACGGATTTAGGGTTGTACATGGTAGGTTCCCTGATAATTTGTGTGCGATGGAGGGCATCTAACTTAGATTGTAGGACGGTCTGGGTGTTATGCGTGTCCCAGTTTAGGTCACCTAACAGTACAAACTCTGAAGATAGATGGGGGCAGTTCACATATGGTGTCCAGGGCACAGCTGGGGGCTGAAGGGGGTCTATAACAAGCGGCTACAGTGAGAGACTTGTTTCTAGAAAGGTGGATTTTTAAAAATAGAAGCTCGTATTGAAAGTATGACAGAACTCTATAGGCCTACAGGCAAAGAGAAGACAGAGTGGCATAATAAATTCACCCACACCTTTGTTTCATCACAAAACCAGAGAGCAACCTCTGTCTGGTGGAGTCCACAAAGCATCATGGTCAAGCAAGTTAATGTTTCCAACATTTTCGGACTACTAAACAACTATTTATTTAAAACACTGGACAGTTCCTGCAAATCACAAAGAATCCCCTATGCTTAGTCTAATACAGTGACAATTTAAAGATTCCAAAAACAATTTAATCCAATTAATGTAAGCTAAATATCATGTGGCTGTCCATGGAACTGATGTGTGTGTGTGTGTGTGTGTGTGTGCGTGCGTGCGTGCGTGCATGCATGCGTGCGTGCGTGTGTGCGTGCGTGTAATATAGGCCTACAAGTAATTCAATACAAATGAAGAATAGCATGAATTAACATGTTGACTCACCCTACTTGAAGCCACCGGAGGACAACAGCACAACGAAATGCAACAGTTCAAGTTTTTTTTACGTTTGGCTTGATGTGATGTGATTGGTGTGAAGCCAAATCCAAATTGGCTTGGGTTAGGGTTTTTGGTGCGCCAGGACCATTTATAGTTGAGCTCACTCAGTTTAGCTCAATGCTGATTGGCTTTTATTGTTTTAAAAAAATTATCAAGGGAGGCCAAATGCTAGCTGGCTTCCCTTGCATTCAATGCTGCGGGCGTTAGGTAGATGGGCTACACATACAGAGACAGAGGGGCGCTGTTTTGCTTGCTCGGATGCTTTCTCTGGTGAGATACATTCAGCCTCGAATTGAAGGGAAATTATGAAACACAGAGAGATGAAAGATAAATTATTTTATGTATTTTTCTTTTTTTCATGGTACATTTTTGGGGGAAGCCTGGCTTCCCTTGGCATCCATGAATACAAGCCACTGTTGACATCACATTTGCCCACGCTGATGGACTACATTAAAGAACAGAGGGTAAAGAAGATTATTTTAGAACAAGGACTATTATTTCACTTTGAGATTAGATGTAAAATGGAAGGGTGGGTGGTGGAATCTGTGAGGTGCCATCTAGTGCAGTGATTCAGGGACAGGAGGAAATAACTGCCATTAGATAGTCCTCATGCCAACACTTCTTCACTTTGTCACAGAGAACTTTGAGAACACAGAAGAACATTACTACAAAGGTGTTTCAACGTCGAACAAGAATAGTCACAGTTTTAATTGGAACTGAAGGTGAGAAACTAATCTATGTCAACATGCCAGTTAAAGGGACGCTAGCTGTCTCTATAGACATCCAGTCATTGCGCTAATGCTATGGCTGCAGAAACTACATTCAACTTCCCTCTAACTGCACGCAGAGACATAAAAATGGTATCCGTGACTCTGAGTAAATAGAAAAAAAGGGCATTGCCAAAAATGTCCCACTATCGCTTTAAAGCTGGAATCCGTAGTGGTGAAACTGCCACATCCGGTGGCGATATTACAGCAACAAAGAAATGACTTCAAACAACGAATGATGTTTCAGACCCTTTGTTTTTTCCCTCGGATATCATTGCATTCATAATAGAAGAGCAGAGTGTGTATTTGTTTTATCACGATGCTGGATGCTCCTCTCCTCCAGTTCATAAACAAAAAGACAAACCAATATCAAATGTGCTGGGGACAACAGTGGCCCTATTTCCATTTATGCAGATTTCAGCTTTAAGGACATATGTCTTCCTGTCCATTATTTTAGTTCTTATGAGCTAAGTTAACACACAGTTTTATAGAAGCTGATATACTGACAGACTGGAACATTCTATAAAAGAAATTCATGACAGTGGATTTTACAAATCTTTCATGCTACCCACACGGTTATTGCACAGCAGAGCACAGCAGCATACAACTCATTCTGTTCAACACAAATTACTTTAAATGCCACAAGACTCTTTAAATGTCAATGTGTTTGATTTTTACATAAAAGTGAACTGTGAGCTGAGTAATGGTACATTTATCCAAGTTCAATGTAGTTGTCAGGGCCTCATCAGAATCATAGCAGAGGGCCCATCGAAAAACACTCCATCAGTTATGTCCGTCAGCCACTCTACACAAAGATTTGACAAAACCAAAACCACTAATTCCTCTAATTTACAGTGTTAATTAACACTAATATGTGAGAACAATTTTTTTGTTTTTTGTGAACAAATGTTTCATCTTGTGGTTTTAATAAGGTTGGTAGCAACACGTGAAAACTGTTGTGGAAATACAGTGCCTTTAGAAAGTATTCAGACCCCTTGACTTTTCTACATTTTGTTACGTTACAGCCTTATTCTAAAAATGCAATTTTTCCTCATCAATCTACACATAATACCCTATAATTACAAAGCTAAAACAGGCTTTAGACATTTTTGCTAACAATAAAATAAAAATAAATGAAATATGACATTTACATAAGTATTCAGACCCTTTACTCAGTACTTTGTTGAAGCACCTTTGGCAGCGATTACAGCATTGAGTCTTCTTGGGTATGATGCTACAAGCTTGGCACCCCTGTATTTGGGGAGTTTCTCCCATTCTTCTCTGCAGATCCTCTCAAGCTCTGTCAGGTTGGATGGGGAGCGTTGCTGCACAGCTATTTTCAGGCCTCTCCAGAGATGTCCGGGCTCTGGCTGGGCCACCCAAGGACCTTCAAAGACTTGTCCTGAAGCCAATCCTACGCTGTCTTGGCTGTGTGCTTAAGGTCCTGTTGGAAGGTGAACCTTCGCCCAGTCTGATGTCCTGAGCGCTCTGGAGCAGGTTTTCATCAAGGATCTCTCTGTACTTCACTCCGTTCATCTTTCACTTGATCCTGACTAGTCTCCCAGTCTCTGCCGCTGTAAAATATCCCCACAGCATGAATCTGCCACCACCATGCTTCACCGTAGGGATTTTGAAAGGTTGCCTCCAGACTTGACACTTGGCATTCAGGCCAAAGAGTTCAATCTTGGTTTCATCAGACCAGAGAATCTTGTTTCTCATGGTCTGAGAGTCTTTAGGTGCCCTTTGGCAAACTCGAAGCGGGCTGTCACATGCCTTTTACTGAGGAGTGGCTTCCGTCTGGCCACTCTACCATAAAGGCCTGATTGGTGGAGTGCTGCAGAGATGGTTGTCTTTCTGGAAGGTTCTCCCTTCTCCACAGAGGAACTTTGGAGATCTGTCAGAGTGACCATTGGGTTCTTGGTCACCTCCCTGACCAAGGCCCTTCTCCCCGATTGCTCAGTTTTGCCGGGTGGCCAGCTTTAGAAAGAGTCTGGTGGTTCCAAACTTCTTCCATTTAAGAATGACCTGGGGACCTTCAATGCTGCAGAAATGTTGAGGTTCCCTCTTCCCCAGATCTGTCAATCCAATCAATTGAATTTACCACAGGTGGAGTCGAATCAAGTTCTAGAAACATTTCAAAGATGATCAATGGAAACAGGATGCAACTGAGCTCAATTTCGAGTCTCATAGCAAAGGGTCTGAATACTTATGTCAGTCTTTTACCAAATCGGGATATCTTCTGTATACCACCCCTACCTTGTCACAACACAACTGATTGGCTCAAATGCATTAAGAAGGAAATAAATTCCACAAATTAAATATTAACAAGGCACACCTGTTAATTAAAATGAGTTCCAGCTGACTGCCTCATGAAGCTGGTTGAGAGAATGCCAAGAGTGTGCAAAGCAGTCATCAAGGCAAAGGGTGGCTACTTTCAAGAATCTAAATATAAAATACATTTTGATTTGTTTAACACTTTTTGGTAACTACATGATTCCATATGTGTTATTTCATAGTTTTAATGTCTTCACTATTATTCTACAAAAATAGGAAAATAGGAAAAATAAGGAAAAACCCTTGAATGAGTAGGGGTGTCCGAACTTTTGACTGGTACTGTATATATTTCCTGTCCTAGATATATACGACAGACATTTCAAAACCTTATTCCTATATGATTTATTGTTTTACTGTCTTTTTTGCTATTTATGAATGTGTTATTCAATGTGTTTTTATGGGCTTTAATAATTTTTTTATATCTAAAGGGGTCTTAAAATTCTAAATCAAATAGGTAAATGATCCATGGTATGACCTTCTTAAAACAGCTTAGAAAGTCATACCGGGCTCAATTTCTGCCTGCTTGAACAGCAATAGATCAGATACACATGAAACATGAAATTAACCGGGGAATTGAAAAAAACACTTTACCATTACAAATAGGTGAATATTTCCTTTAAAAGGCCGCAGCTGCACATAATATGTGTAATCCAAGACCAAATTAGTTAAACAGTCGGAGAACTAGCTAAGTGAAACCGTAATATAAAATGATAACTACATTCAGACAAAATCATTCATACACATAAGAGATAAACAACTCCATAACATAGATGTTGCAAAACAGTAAAACATTGTTGTACATTTCTGGTAAACATCACTACAGTAAATTTGCATTAGCTGTCACCCTGGCCTGATATTGGCTACACTATCTAGCTACTGCCCTCTCCTTACTGGCCTGATATTGGCTACACTATCTAGCTACTTCCCTTTCCTTACTGGCCTGATATTGGCTACACTATCTTGCTACTTCCCTCTCCTTACTGGCCTGATATTGTCTACACTATCTAGCTACTTCCCTCTCCTTACTGGCCTGATATTGGCTACACTATCTAGCTACTTCCCTCTCCTTACTGGCCTGATAGTGTAGCCAATATCTAGCTACTTCCCTCTCCTTACTGGCCTGATATTGGCTACACTGTCTAGCTACTTCCCTCTCCTTACTGGCCTGATATTGGCTACACTATCTAGCTACTGCCCTCTCCTTACTGGTCTGATATTGGCTACACTATCTAGCTACTTCCCTCTCCTTACTGGCCTGATATTGGCTACACTATCTAGCTACTTCCCTCTCCTTACTGGTCTGATATTGGCTACACTATCTAGCTACTTCCCTCTCCTTACTGGCCTGATATTGGCTACACTATCTAGCTACTTCCCTCTCCTTACTGGTCTGATATTGGCTACACTATCTAGCTACTTCCCTTTCTTTACTGGCCTGATATTGGCTACACTATCTTGCTACTTCCCTCTCCTTACTGGCCTGATATTGGCTACACTATCTAGCTACTTCCCTCTCCTTACTGGCCTGATATTGGCTACACTATCTAGCTACTTCCCTCTCCTTACTGGCCTGATAGTGTAGCCAATATCTAGCTACTTCCCTCTCCTTACTGGCCTGATATTGGCTACACTATCTAGCTACTTCCCTCTCCTTACTGGCCTGATATTGGCTACACTGTCTAGCTACTTCCCTCTCCTTACTGGCCTGATATTGGCTACACTATCTAGCTACTGCCCTCTCCTTACTGGTCTGATATTGGCTACACTATCTAGCTACTTCCCTCTCCTTACTGGCCTGATATTGGCTACACTATCTAGCTACTTCCCTCTCCTTACTGGTCTGATATTGGCTACACTATCTAGCTACTTCCCTCTCCTTACTGGCCTGATATTGGCTACACTATCTAGCTACTTCCCTCTCCTTACTGGCCTGATATTGGCTACACTATCTAGCTACTTCCCTTTCTTTACTGGCCTGATATTGGCTACACTATCTTGCTACTTCCCTCTCCTTACTGGCCTGATATTGGCTACACTATCTAGCTACTTCCCTCTCCTTACTGGCCTGATAGTGTAGCCAATATCTAGCTACTTCCCTCTCCTTACTGGCCTGATATTGGCTACACTATCTAGCTACTTCCCTCTCCTTACTGGCCTGATATTGGCTACACTATCTAGCTACTGCCCTCTCCTTACTGGTCAGATATTGGCTACACTATCTAGCTACTTCCCTCTCCTTACTGGCCTGATATTGGCTACACTATCTAGCTACTTCCCTCTCCTTACTGGTCTGATATTGGCTACACTATCTAGCTACTTCCCTTTCCTTACTGGCCTGATATTGGCTACACTATCTAGCTACTCCCCTCTCCTTACTGGCCTGATATTGGCTACACTATCTAGCTACTGCCCTCTCCTACTGGCCTGATATTGGCTACACTATCTAGCTACTCCCCTCTCCTTACTGGCCTGATATTGGCTACACTATCTAGCTACTTCCCTTTCCTTACTGGCCTGATATTGGCTACACTATCTAGCTACTGCCCTCTCCTTACTGGCCTGATATTGGCTACACTATCTAGCTACTGCCCTCTCCTTACTGGTCTGATATTGGCTACACTATCTAGCTACTTCCCTTTCCTTACTGGCCTGATATTGGCTACACTATCTAGCTACTGCCCTCTCCTTACTGGCCTGATATTGGCTACACTATCTAGCTACTCCCCTCTCCTTACTGGCCTGATATTGGCTACACTATCTAGCTACTTCCCTTTCCTTACTGGCCTGATATTGGCTACACTATCTAGCTACTCCCCTCTCCTTACTGGCCTGATATTGGCTACACTATCTAGCTACTTCCCTCTCCTTACTGGCCTGATAGTGTAGCCAATATCTAGCTACTTCCCTCTCCTTACTGGCCTGATATTGGCTACACTATCTAGCTACTTCCCTTTCCTTACTGGCCTGATATTGGCTACACTATCTAGCTACTGCCCTCTCCTTACTGGTCTGATATTGGCTACACTATCTAGCTACTTCCCTCTCCTTACTGGCCTGATATTGGCTACACTATCTAGCTACTGCCCTCTCCTTACTGGCCTGATATTGGCTACACTATCTAGCTACTCCCCTCTCCTTACTGGGCTGATATTGGCTACACTATCTAGCTACTGCCCTCTCCTTACTGGCCTGATATTGGCTACACTATCTAGCTACTCCCCTCTCCTTACTGGCCTGATATTGGCTACACTATCTAGCTACTTCCCTTTCCTTACTGGCCTGATATTGGCTACACTATCTAGCTACTCCCCTCTCCTTACTGGCCTGATATTGGCTACACTATCTAGCTACTTCCCTCTCCTTACTGGCCTGATAGTGTAGCCAATATCTAGCTACTTCCCTCTCCTTACTGGCCTGATATTGGCTACACTATCTAGCTACTTCCCTCTCCTTACTGGCCTGATATTGGCTACACTATCTAGCTACTGCCCTCTCCTTACTTGTCTGATATTGGCTACACTATCTAGCTACTTCCCTCTCCTTACTGGCCTGATATTGGCTACACTATCTAGCTACTGCCCTCTCCTTACTGGCCTGATATTGGCTACACTATCTAGCTACTCCCCTCTCCTTACTGGGCTGATATTGGCTACACTATCTAGCTACTCCCCTCTCCTTACTGGCCTGATACTGGCTACACTATCTAGCTTCTCCCCTCTCCTTACTGGCCTGATATTGGCTACACTATCTAGCTACTTCCCTTTCCTTACTGGCCTGATATTGGCTACACTATCTAGCTACTTCCCTCTCCTTATAGGACAGCAGTGCTCAGCAAGCGGGAGCAAAGTACAATATGCCGCATTTTGTTGTGTTGCCAGCTTGAAGCGAAAAGCTCTCTTCATTTTGAGTAGTAGACTCTGGCACGGTGACATCCAGATGGTAACTAGTACCATTTAATACCAATATGACAAGTTATTTCTTGTGTAGGCTGCTATCCTACTCTTGATTAAATCAAGTGGGATGGGACAAATTGGCCACTTTAGCTTCCGCCGACGACATGTGCTACAGCTGCCCGGCTTGTCGTTATGTTAGCTAATTGGCATGTCCCGGTGACATCCAGCTTGTGAACAATACTACAAGTTATTTGTCCCTCGCCCATCGAAATAAACATAACTTTATTTTACAAGTTTTAACTAGCACCATGCTGCTGTTGTTGCCAGCTGGCCGTTACAAAGTAGCTAGCTGGGAAGGGCTCATCAGGACAACAGACTGAAGTAACTGAACCAAATCCATTCATCTCCACTCAACTCTCATCTGCACGACATACTGTACATCGTCAATTTGAGCACCAGGTGTGTCCATAGAGCATTTCCCTGAAATGTTGCTGTTAGATTAGGGAGGAATTACTCCAGAGAAACCCCCTGGGGACAAGCGTTCCAGCTGCTCTCCAACTCTGTACCATAGCAGCTCAACCTGAGCATGGCAGTACTGTGAGAGAGTCGACAGAACCCAAGCTAGGTTTGAAGGAGGAAATACAGGCCTGGATAACAGCTGCTCTCCAGCTCTGTACTGTACCATGGCAGCACAGCCTGGAGCATCCCAGCCCAACACCATGGAAATCCAACCCAGCACCACCAATACTGCACAGATGGGCTTAGTTAGAGCCACAGTGGCCTCAGAGTCATAACCTAAGGAAGCGTTAATGACTCAATGTATGTACTGTACAGCAAGAGTTTCAGCGCCATCTACACATACAGACACCAGGAAGCTATAGTACATATACAAGACTTCCCACGTTTACCACTAAAACCTTCAATGTGCTGTGATGTTCAATGATATTCTGAAAAGAGTGCTATTTGGGACACGTCTAGAGTCCTGCTAGGAGGCTGTATCTGTATCATTATATCCTGAATGAGCAGTCTGGTCCAATCAGAATACAGTGATGAACATACCTAACCAGTCTGGTCCAATGAACAGACTGTAATGAACATTTCTGAGCAGTCTGGTCCAATGAGCAGACAGTAATGAACATTCCTGAGCAGTCTGGTCCAATGAGCAGACAGTAATGAACATACCTAACCAGTCTGGTCCAATGAGCAGACAGTAATGAACATGCCTGAGCAGTCTGGTCCAATGAGCAGACAGTAATGAACATACCTAACCAGTCTGGTCCAATGAGCAGACAGTAATGAACATGCCTGAGCAGTCTGGTCCAATGAGCAGACAGTAATGAACATACCTAACCAGTCTGGTCCAATGAACAGACTGTAATGAACATGCCTGAGCAGTCTGCTCCAATGAGAAGACAGTAATGAACATACCTAACCAGTCTGCTCCAATGAGAAGACAGTAATGAACATTCCTGAGCAGTCTGGTCCAATGAGCAGACAGTAATGAACATTCCTGAGCAGTCTGGTCCAATGAGCAGACAGTAATGAACATTCCTGAGCAGTCTGGTCCAATGAGCAGACAGTAATGAACATTCCTGACCAGTCTGGTCCAATGAGCAGACAGTAATGAACATGCCTGAGCAGTCTGGTCCAATGAGCAGACAGTAATGAACATACCTAACCAGTCTGGTCCAATGAGCAGACAGTAATGAACATACCTAACCAGTCTGGTCCAATGAGCAGACAGTAATGAACATACCTAACCAGTCTGGTCCAATGAGCAGACAGTAATGAACATGCCTGAGCAGTCTGGTCCAATGAGCAGACAGTAATGAACATACCTAACCAGTCTGGTCCAATGAACAGACTGTAATGAACATGCCTGAGCAGTCTGCTCCAATGAGAAGACAGTAATGAACATACCTAACCAGTCTGCTCCAATGAGAAGACAGTAATGAACATTCCTGAGCAGTCTGGTCCAATGAGCAGACAGTAATGAACATTCCTGAACAGTCTGGTCCAATGAGCAGACAGTAATGAACATTCCTGAGCAGTCTGGTCCAATGAGCAGACAGTAATGAACATTCCTGAGCAGCCTGGTCCAATGAGCAGACAGTAATGAACATTCCTGAGCAGTCTGGTCCAATGATCAGACAGTAATGAACATTCCTGAGCAGCCTGGTCCAATGAGCAGACAGTAATACAATGACTAGGAACACTGAGAGGGAGTAGAACTAGCAGTGAAATAGAATACAATGCCTCTAACCGGCACTGAGTTGGGAAGGGGAGGGAGGGAGGGAGACAGAGATGAGAAAGAGAGAAAGACAGAGGTAGAGACAGATATAGAGAAAGCTAGAGAGGAAGGAAAAAAGGAGAGAGAGAGAGAAGGAGAGAGACTGAGCGAGAGAATAGGAGGGGAGAGAGAGATATAATAAGAGAATGATAAAAAAAGAGAGGTTCTAGTGGCAGGACTGTACTCCGGTATCATCCCCTCATCCATCAAGTTCGGAGGAGAGGAGAGAGTGGCTACTCCCCAGGGAGTACTTCTGCCTCTGGTCTACATATGAGAGAAAGTCTATTGTTCATTTACAGCTACACTGAGTCTGTGTCCGTGTGTTAGAAAGTGTATCCCATCTCTATGCCTTTCCATTCAAGAGGGACTACTGCCACTGGTTTAGATTGAAGGTGACTTTTTCCCCTATTCATTCACAGACTACTATGCCTCTATGCCAATGTGTATTGTTATAAAATCTATCCTCTATGCCTTTGGATGCAACAGCAGTTAATTCCTTGTTCATTTACAGGCTACTCAATGTGTTAGAAAGTGTATCCCCAATGCCTTTGGATGGAGGGAACAGCTTCCAATCCCTTAGCTGTAATTTATTTTCCTGGCTAGAGCAGCGGGCTGAGGGCTGAGGTAAGAGGCTCCTCCCCCCGCTACACTCCCACAGGCTACCATCTGCCTCAGTGTTGGACAAGTCCCTGTTAACCCCTGCAAGTACACACAAACAAGCAGGGCATACACACACACACACAAACACCACGATAGCCCCCGACTCTGTGCCCCAGCGGCCTGCATTTTTAATGAAGAGCGCCTCTGAACAAAACAGCTTGCAGGGCTATAATAGCTGAAGGCTGGAACCTCCAGCTGTAGAGTTAGTCAACTCATCCCTAGCTCCCTCCCTCCATTCTTCCCTCCATTCCTCCCTTCCTCCCTCCATGACTCCCTCTATTCCTCCCTCCATTCCTCCCTCCCTCCATTCCCCCCTTCGCCAACCAGGATGAAGAAGAGGGGAAGACTGGGAGGAGAGAAGGGGAGGACAGAGGGGAAGAGGGGAAAATAGAGGGTAGGAGAGAAGGAGAGAGGGGAGGGGAGAGGGGGAAGGAGGGAGGGGAAGGAGAGACGAGGGGGAAAGAGAGAGGGGAGGGGAAGGAGAGAGAAGAAGGGGGAAGGGGAGAGGGAGGGAGAGGGGAGGGGGAAGGGAAGGAGAGAGGGGAGGGGAAGGAGAGAGGGAGGGGGTCTGTGGTTCTCATGCTCCAGTAACGATGGAAGAATGAAGACAGAGAGAGGAATGAAAAGACAGAGAGAGGAATGAAAAGACAGAGAGGAATGAAAAGACAGAGAGAGGAATGAAAAGAGAGAGAGGAATGAAAAGACAGAGAGAGGAATGAAAAGACAGAGAGAGGAATGAAAAGACAGAGAGAGGAATGAAAAGACAGAGAGAGGAATGAAAAGACAGAGAGGAATGAAAAGAGAGAGGAATGAAAAGAGAGAGAGAGGAATGAAAAGACAGAGAGAGGAATGAAAAGACAGAGAGAGGAATGAAAAGACAGAGAGAGGAATGAAAAGACAGAGAGAGGAATGAAAAGACAGAGAGAGGAATGAAAAGACAGAGAGGAATGAAAAGACAGAGAGAGGAATGAAAAGACAGAGAGAGGAATGAAAAGACAGAGAGAGGAATGAAAAGACAGAGAGAGGAATGAAAAGACAGAGAGAGGAATGAAAAGACAGAGAGGAATGAAAAGACAGAGAGAGGAATGAAAAGACAGAGAGGAATGAAAAGACAGAGAGGAATGAAAAGACAGAGAGAGGAATGAAAAGACAGAGAGAGGAATGAAAAGACAGAGAGAGGAATGAAAAGACAGAGAGAGGAATGAAAAGACAGAGAGAGGAATGAAAAGACAGAGAGAGGAATGAAAGACAGAGAGAGGAATGAAAAGACAGAGAGAGGAATGAAAAAGAAAAAAAAGGACAGGAAAAGGGGAAGGAGGAGGGAAGACACTGATTGAACATGAAACATCTCTCTCTGTCTCCCCCTCTTCTCCTCTCTCCATCTCTGTCTGTTCTACACTAACTGTCACTTCCCAGGAGTTCACTAGGATTGTTCATCACCCCTCGGTTATACACAGTGAATAAGGTGATTCTCTGAGCGAAAGAGAGAGCGGGAGAGGGAGAGAGAGAAGGGGAGAGAGGGAGGGAGGGGGAGAGAGCAAGAGAAAGAGTGAGGGATGGAGCAGGAGAAAGAGAGTGATAAACAGAGAGAGGAAGTGCGCAAGTGAAGAGAGGAACTAGGCCTGAGGCTATGTGTTCTGTTGGGCTAAGCATTCCCCAGTTACCGTCAGAACGCGACAGAGCATCACCAACTTACATACCGTACATACAGCACTCTACCAGGGAGGATGTTCCTCTAGTCCTCTACAATCTCCCTGTGTTGTCTATGTGCATTGTGGATGGGGAAAGAGAGTGAGAGAGAGTGGAAAAAGAGAGTGAAGAAAGAAAGTGTGTGTGAGAGAGAGAGAGAAAGAGTGGAAAAAGAGAGAAAGAGAAAGATAAAGAGGGATGAGAGAGAGAGAGAAAGAGAGAGAGAAAGTGTAAAAAGAGAAAGATAAAGAGAGAGATAGAGAGCGAGAGAACAAAATAGGTTGATGTTAACAGTGTTAGCTGTCTGATTGACAGCCTGTGCTCTGGCTGGGGAAAAATTTGGAACATTTGTTCGGTTGGTTGTAAATGTCTGCCTGGCTACCCAGACACCTTGCTCTGGCTGATCGCTACGCCACACCCACGGGCGTTACTTTCTTCCTAAGAATGTGTCTGGATCTGAGTAACTCCCTGACCCTTCACTGAATGCGAACACTTTTGCGGCTTACTGATTGGTTCACAAACTGATGGGTTGGGCCAGAGCCAGAATGTGGGTAAAGTGGAGGTTTGAAAATAAGTCATTGGCTTTGATTCTCTGATTGGTTAGAGACAATCCAATCACTGATGACTTTGTTTTGTACAACTCATCTTGTGCTCCTTGTCACCATAAACAACTTCAATGATGGCAGTCTCAGACTAAAGTAGCGAATGACAGAGCAGAAAAATTATTCTTCAGGCTATGTAAATGTCTGTCATCTCCGCGCCTGTGATGCTTGGATCAACGTCAATGTTAGCCACAGTTAGCCTCTCCAGAGCAGCGGAGAGGAGAGGAGACACTGGAGCTGGAGGACAAGCTTTAAGAAGGGCTAAAACTGAACAGACAGGCAGAGAGAGCCAGCATCCACTAATGCAGCATCCGCTGGTGCTATCCCAGACACTATAAGGACACCGTTACACTGCACACTAAAAAATGAGGGTTCCCGCAAGGGTTCTTTGGGAAGGGCAATGGTTCTATGTGGAACCATACTGACTCAAATAACCCTTTGAACCCTTCGATGGTTCTTTACAGTTCACAAAAGGGTTATTTGGGAAGGGTAGTGGTTCTTTACAGTTCACAAAAGGGTTCTTTGGGAAGGGTAATGGTTCTTTACAGTTCACAAAAGGGTTCTTTGGGAAGGGTAGTGGTTCTTTACAGTTCACAAAAGTGTTCTTTGGGAAGGGTAGTGGTTCTTTACAGTTCACAAAAGGGTTCTTTGGGAAGGGTAATGGTTCTTTACAGTTCACAAAAGGGTTCTTTGGGAAGGGTAGTGGTTCTTTACAGTTCACAAAAGGGTTCTTTGGGAAGGGTAATGGTTCTTTACAGTTCACAAACGTCTCTTTGATCTTTTAGTGATAATTCAAATGTAGGGGAGGTGTTTCATTAAAATATTTTGGGGCGTGGTTCACGCACAGTTTTTTTTTGGTTGGTGCAACTGCGATTGAGAGTGTCATTCCTGCTGATCTAATCTTTTGTGTTATGCCTTTACATACTCTAGAAGACTATGGCTAGTGATGATGGTGTCTTGTTAAAGACTCAAGTGTTGCCCTGTGTCAATTGAGAATGGTTGACTAAATCAGTCAGTTGTTCTCATTTCGGGCACCACCAGCTGTTCCAGAGGTAGCTCACCTGATTCAACTTGTCAATTAACACAATAACACTTATGGAATTTTAACAATATAGCTGACTGGAAGAATTTTTTTTTACCTATATGGTTCTTCAAAATTATCTACAAAGAATCTTTCAGACAGAGAAAGTTTCTTTATAGAACCATTATCCATAAAGGTTCTATAAAGAACCATAAAAAGGGTTGTAACCAATGTTCCCCGGGACTGCCGCACAGAAGCTCGAGTTGAACTTCACTCAACTTTATAGTTTTCCGCTTTAGTTAAAACTATCAACGTTTCTCTCTACTGTGGGAATTGCCCATATTCAACACTTTCAATGCAGCATACCGAAACAAAACAAACTATGCAAGGCTTAAATGCAAAACGGACTATGCAAGAGATTTTCTTATAGGCAGAATGCGCCGGAGTAGGATTCTATTGGATTGCTGCAGCTCTATTGGCACATCTCAGCCCATACTCCACAGACCAGTGCGGCATAACCAATCAGAGCTGCAGTATCCCTACATGCAAGTAGCCCATTGCCATATATGGATCTGTGCCATTCACTTTGAACTGGACTGTGTTTACAGCATGAGTGGCCGCAAGTAGATGTGCTTGTTTTGAGATCAAAGCGAGAGCTGTATGTAGACGTGTGTGAACATTTGATCATATTCTTTGCTAGTTAGTGAGTTATTAGCCCAGTTATAGCTAATTTCTAGTCAGCAATGGAGGAGTGGTTTCTTCCAACAAGAGCACAAAAAGTGTACATTTCTAGCCATCTTTGAAAAGCCAGTTAACAGGTTAATGTCAAGCACTACATTTTTTCCAAAAGTCTCATGGAGTGTAGACCTACATTGGACACCACACATTGGCTGCTACTGTAGGCTGAATTATAGAACAGCTATTTCCATGTTAAAATGTTATGGGATGCATTTTCTCCATTGTTTTTGATGGCAGGCCACTCTGGTAGGCCTACATTATGATCAAATAGCCACAGTAGCCTACTTGGCCACTGTTATTACTGTAACTTAAAGCTGGTACAGCCTCCGTGTTCACAGTAAAGGCACACCAGAAGATGCACATACATTTCACAACGTTCAAGTTTGCGTTTAGAAGACCTGACATTTGCTCAGTGCCAAAAAAAAGTGAGGAACCTGAGGAATGTGAGGAAACCATACTGTCTTACAAAGGCAGAAACGCAGTAAACACGTATTTTTGTTAGCGGCAAAATCTTACTTCAAACTCTTTTTCTGTCTGGACAGACAGCAATTTCTGATACTGATACAATTTCTGATCAACTGGCTTGTTCTTGTGTCAGGAAACTAAATAACACAGATCAAAGATTTTTGACCAAATTTGTTGTCACTGTCACCTTTGTAGGGCAGCATAGCGGAACCCTGTTTTGGTGCTATGTAGAATCTTTTTCAATAGAACCTTAGGAAAGGGTTTTTTATAGCACCATAGAGGTTCCACTTGGAACCCTATGATTATGGTTCTTTATAGAACCCCTATCTGGTACTCCCACTATTTGTTTTGTGTGTGCTCAGTTCAACACAGAGAGAGATGGTATATTTAGAGGGTGTATTTTTTTATATATATCCAGAAATCAAGAGAACTGTTTCTCTGTTCCCCCTTCATTTTGGCTGGAGGGAATTGAGTTGAGTTGAGTCAACAAACAGGCTAAAATGAAGTTACATTGTAATATTCAACATAGAAAATAACCCTTTGAACAAGCCACATGTTGAATCGCAAAACAAATATTTAAATAAATACAGTATCACTGGCATTTTGTGAATAGAGGAATCGGATCAGGTTAACATATTATTGCCCTATTTATAATTTACTCATGCATGTTGCATGTGCTGTGAAATGGATCACCATAATCACCATTAAAATAACAATCACTTTAATAGGTGCACAACGGCCGTGTGATACAACATTTAGTGATGATAGTGGGTGTCAAAACCAAATTATTATAATAGATGCTAATTAGCAGAAGCTTTTATCCAATGATTTACAGAGAAGCGCATGCATACATTTTCTTACAGGTGGCCCCAGCGGGAATTGAACCCACCATCCTGACATTGCAGGTGCCATGCTCTATCAACTGAGTCACACATAACCATCAATCAGTGGTGTAAAAATTACCCAAATGTCATACTTGAGTAAATATACCTTAATAGAAAATGACTCAAGTAAAAGTGAAAGTTAGCCAGTAAAATACTGCTTGAGTAAAATTCTAAAAGTTATTGGCTTTAAATATACTGAAGTATCAAAAGTAAATGTAATTACTAAAATATACTTAAGTATTAAAAGTCAAAGTATAAATCGTTTCAAATAATAAGCATACAAGGCAGCACAATTTTCTTGTTTTTTTATTTACGGATAGCCAGGGGCCCAGTTCAACACTCAGACATAATTTACAAATAAAGCATTTGTCTTTAGTGAGTCTGTCAGATCAGAGGCAGTAGGGATGACCAGGGATGTCCTCTTGATAAGTGCATGAGTTTGACCATTTTCCTGTCCTGCTAGTCACTCAAAATGTAACAAGTACAGTGCCTTGCAAAAGTATTCATCCCCTTTGTGTTTTTCCTATTTTGTTGCATTACAACCTGTAATTTAAATAGATTTTTATTTGGATTTCATGTAAAGGACATACACAAGAGCTTCCAAATTGGTGAAATACATTTTTAAAAATGACTTGTTTCAAAAGATTTAACAAAAAATAACTACTGAAAAGTGGTGCGTGCATATGTATTCACTCCCTTTGATATGAAGCTCCTAAATAAAATCTGGTGCAACCAATTACCTTCAGAAGTCACATAATTGGTTAGATTGCACACAGGTGGACTTTATTTAAGTGTCACATGATCTCAGTATATATACACCTGTTCTGAAAGGCCCAAGATTCTGCAACACTACTAAGCAAGGGGCACCACCAAGCAAGCTGCCCCATGAAGACCAAGGAGCTCTCCAAACAGGTCAGGGACAAAGTTGTGGAGAATTACAGATCAGGGTTGAGTTAAAAAAATATATATCCGAAACTTTGAACATCCCACGGAGCACCATTAAATCCATTATTCAAAAATTTAAAGAATATGGCACCACAACAAACCTGCCAAGAGAGGGCCGCCCACCAAAACTCACAGATCAGGCAAGGAGGGCATTAATCAGAGAGGCAACAAAGAGACCAAAGATATCTCTGAAGGAGCTGCAAAGCTCCACAGCGGAGATTGGAGTATCTGTCCATAGGACCACTTGAAGCCATACACTCCAAAGAGTTGGGCTTTATGAAAGAGTGGCCAGAAAATAGCCATGGCTTAAAGAAAAAAATTATCAAACACATTTGGTGTTCGCCAAAAGGCATGTGGGAGACTCCCCAAACATATGGAAGAAGGTACTCTGGTCAGATAAGACTAAAATTTAGCTTTTTGGACATCAAGGAAAATGTCTGGCGCAAACCCAACACCTCTCATCACCCCGAGAACTCTATCCCCACAATGAAGCATGGTGGTGGCAGCATCATACTGTGGGCATGTTTTTCATCGGCAGGAACTGGGAAACTGGTCAGAATTGAAGGAATGATGGATGGTGCTAAATACAGGAAAATTCTTGAGGGAAACCTGTTTCAGTCTTCCAGAGATTTGAGACTGGGACAGAGGTTCACTTTCCAGCAGGACAGTGACCCCAAGCATACTGCTAAAGCAACACTTGAGTGGTTTAAGGGGAAACATTTAAATGTCTTGGAATGACCTAGTCAAAGCCCAGACCTCAATCCAATTGAGAATCTGTGGTATGACTTAAAGATTGCTGTACACCAGCGGAACCCATCCAACTTGAAGGAGCTGGAGCAGTTTTGCCTTGAAGAATGGGCAAGAATACCAGTGGCTAGATGTGCCAAGCTTATAGAGACATACCCCAAGGGGGGGGGGGTGAATAGTTGTGGACACTCAAGTTTTCTGTTCTTTTGTCTTTTTTCTTGTTTCTTTCACAATAAAAAATATTTTGCATCTTCAAAGTGGTAGGCATGTTGTTTAAATCAAATGATACAAACCCCCCAAAAATATATTTTAATTCCAGGTTGTAAGGCAACAAAATGGGAAAAATGCCATGGGGGTGAATACTTTTGCAAGCCACTGAACATTTTGGTGTCAGAGAAAATGCATGGAGTAAAATGTATACTGTTTTCTTTATGAATGTAGTTAAATAAAAGTGAAAGTTGTCAAAAATATATATAGTAAAGTAGACATACCCCAAAAAATGACTTAAGTGTTTTTACTTAAGTACTTTACACCACTGCCATCAATGAAGGTTATTAGAGAAATTACAATCTACGTGAACTTCAGAACTGTTACACTGTTGATCGTGACATAATGTTAGTTATTTTGTGTGTTAGTACCGTATCTAAAAGATATTACTATTTAAGCAATAGGGCAGCTTGGGTGATTGTGGTATGTGGTCATCATAGCACGTCTAAGGGTTGTTCTTAGCATGACGCAACGCAGAGTGCCTAGATACAGCCCTTAGCTGTGGTATATTGGCCATATACCACAAACCCCCCAAGGTGCCTTATTGCTATTATAAACTTGTTACCAAAGTAATTCGAGCATTACAAATACATGTTTTGTCATACCAATGGTAGACGGTCTGATATACCACGGCTTTCAGACAATCAGCATTCAGGGCTCGGACCACCCAGTTTATAATGATATTTATACAAATTGCTCACTATATTGTGCCATTTCCTTTTCAGCATGGATCCAGAAACTATAGTGGATGCATAACCAGGCCAGCTCATTACAGCTTGGTTTGGCTCGACTCGGTTCGGCTCAATAGTTTGAAAAGGAATAGGGTGTAATTTGAGACAGAGAGAGTCTCCTGTTGATAAGTGCTGCCCCATCCTGACGGCAGCACGTCACTGTGTGAATCCCCAGACTGGGTTTTTGTGTGTACTTTTTTTGGTCAGGATGGGGCGATAGGATGAGGGATAAAGTTGTCAGTGCCGGGGGATCGTGTCTGATTGTGAGGATGGGATCAGCTAGAACAGGAGGATCAGGATAAGTGGATGAGAGAGAGAGAGGAGACGATAAACACTGATACAACGATGTCACATATCTCTCCCTGTCTGTTTTTCTCCTGCCTGTCTGCCTGCCTGCCTGCCTGTCTGTCTGTCTGCCCATCTGTTTTTCGTCTGTCTGTCTGTCTGTCTGTCTGTCTGTCTGTCTGTCTGTCTGTCTGTCTGTCTGTCTGTCTGTCTGTCTGTCTGTCTGTCTGTCTGTCTGTCTGTCTGTCTGTCTGTCTGTCTGTCTGTATGTCTGTATGTCTGTATGTATGTATGTATGTATGTATGTATGTATGTATGTATGTATGCATGTCTGTCTGCTCTGAGGGCTGATAGTACAATGAAAGTAGGCATGAATAGATAACACACAAGTATGTTTTACCCTCTGTTGGAACCAAACAATTGATTCCTTTAAAAAAATCATTAACCTAACCTTAACCCCAAACGCCTAACCCTAAAACTGTCATTTACAAAATAGCCTTCAATACCCTACTCAATAAACTGGATGAGTCTATCACAGTGCCATCCATCTACAAGACCCTGCTAGGTAAAGTCCCCCCTTATCTCAGCTCACTGGTCACCATAGCAGCACCCACCTGTAGCACGCGCTCCAGCAGGTATATCTCTCTGGTCACCCCCAAAGCCAATTCCTCCTTTGGCCGTCTCTCCTTCCAGTTCTCTGCTGCCAATGACTGGAATGAACTACAAAAATCTCTGAAACTAGAAACACTTATCTCCCTCACTAGCTTTAAGCACCAGCTGTCAGAGCAGCTCACAGATCACTGCACCTGTACATAGCCCATCTATGATTTAGCCTAAACAACTACCTCTTCCCCTACTGTATTTATTTATGTATTTATTTTGCTCCTTTGCACCCCATTATTTTATTTCTACTTTGCACTTTCTTCCACTACAAATCTACCATTCCAGTGTTTTACTTGCTATGCTGTATTTACTCTGCCACCATGGCCTTTTTTGCCTTTACCTCCCTTATCTCACCTCATTTGCTCACATTGTATATAGACGTATTTTTCTACTGTATTATTGACTGTATGTTTGTTTTACTCCATGTGTAACTCTGTGTTGTTGTATGTGTCGAACTGCTTTGCTTTATCTTGGCAGGTCGCAGTTGTAAATGAGAACTTGTTCTCAACTTGCCTACCTGGTTAAATAAAGGTGAAATAAATAAATAAAATAAACAATTCTAACCCTAATTCTAACCTTAACCTTAAACCTAATCCTTAAACCTAAAATAGCCCCTTTCCTTGTGTGGAACTGACGAAATGTCCCCACTTCCGGTCCCCAAAAGGATAGTAAAACCAAACGCACACACACACATACACACACAGTGAAAAGGAGCATGAATACGTAACACACGGTGGCACTTCACAGAGAGACAACGGCATATGGCCACCATGTCACTGGAGGGGACAGAGCCTCAGAGAGAGAAGATAAGACAAGCATGTAACCTTTAAAAGAAATTGGGAAATTCTACTGAAGCCTCTGTCATGTTTACTTGATATGCCTGCCTGTCATGTGTTTTTTTCTCTGTTATGTAACCCTCTATCTACATATAACATGTAGACATATTGAAACCTTAACTCAGGGGTGTCAAACTCATTTTGTCCCAGGGGCTGCATTCGGTCTTTAACGAGTTACACACTGAAAATGTGTTACATTTCCTTATGTCAAAATGTGGAAAAAATAGCCCTGTATCCATCATTTCTTGTTGGAATTTTCTATGCTCCTTGACTGCCTAGCTTTCATCTCAGTGATTATTAGTGAGCTGGACACAGTCAATAAACTGTATGAATGTAGTGATTATTAGTGAGCTGGACACAGTCAATAAACTGTATGAATGTAGTGATTATTAGTGAGCTGGATACAGTCAATAAACTGTATAAATGTAGTGATTATTAGTGAGCTGGACACAGTCAATAAACTGTATGAATGTAGTGATTATTAGTGAGCTGGACACAGTCAATAAACTGTATGAATGTAGTGATTATTAGTGAGCAGGACACAGTCAATAAACTGTATGAATGTAGTGATTATTAGTGAGCAGGACACAGTCAATAAACTGTATGAATGTAGTGATTATTAGTGAGCTGGACACAGTCAATAAACTGTATGAATGTAGTGATTATTAGTGAGCAGGACACAGTCAATAAACTGTATGAATGTAGTGATTATTAGTGAGCAGGACACAGTCAATAAACTGTATGAATGTAGTGATTATTAGTGAGCTGGACACAGTCAATAAACTGTATAAATGTAGTGATTATTAGTGAGCTGGACACAGTCAATAAACTGTATGAATGTAGTGATTATTAGTGAGCAGGACACAGTCAATAAACTGTATAAATGTAGTGATTATTAGTGATCAGGACACAGTCAATAAACTGTATGAACGTAGTGATTATTAGTGAGCAGGACACAGTCAATAAACTGTATGAATGTAGTGATTATTAGTGAGCTGGATACAGTCAATAAACTGTATGAATGTAGTGATTATTAGTGAGCTGGATACAGTCAATAAACTGTATGAATGTAGTGATTATTAGTGAGCAGGACACAGTCAATAAACTGTATAAATGTAGTGATTATTAGTGAGCAGGACACAGTCAATAAACTGTATAAATGTAGTGATTATTAGTGAGCTGGACACAGTCAATAAACTGTATAAATGTAGTGATTATTAGTGAGCTGGACACAGTCAATAAACTGTATAAATGTAGTGATTATTAGTGAGCTGGACACAGTCAATAAACTGTATGAATGTAGTGATTATTAGTGAGCAGGACACAGTCAATAAACTGTATAAATGTAGTGATTATTAGTGATCAGGACACAGTCAATAAACTGTATGAACGTAGTGATTATTAGTGAGCAGGACACAGTCAATAAACTGTATGAATGTAGTGATTATTAGTGAGCTGGATACAGTCAATAAACTGTATGAATGTAGTGATTATTAGTGAGCTGGATACAGTCAATAAACTGTATGAATGTAGTGATTATTAGTGAGCAGGACACAGTCAATAAACTGTATAAATGTAGTGATTATTAGTGAGCAGGACACAGTCAATAAACTGTATAAATGTAGTGATTATTAGTGAGCTGGACACAGTCAATAAACTGTATAAATGTAGTGATTATTAGTGAGCTGGACACAGTCAATAAACTGTATGAATGTAGTGATTATTAGTGAGCAGGACACAGTCAATAAACTGTATAAATGTAGTGATTATTAGTGAGCAGGACACAGTCAATAAACTGTATGAATGTAGTGATTATTAGTGAGCTGGATACAGTCAATAAACTGTATGAATGTAGTGATTATTAGTGAGCTGGATACAGTCAATAAACTGTATGAATGTAGTGATTATTAGTGAGCTGGACACAGTCAATAAACTGTATGAAGTCCATTATCATCTATTCACAGTTTTGATATGGTTTTAGTCATTTTAAAGCAGGGGTCAAAGTAAGGTGGTATGGTCGGACACCGGGGAAACAAATAGTGAGCCTATCGTATGAGCTTATCACAATAATGAATAATAACAACAATGAAAACACCATTAAGAAAATTCTAGGATATAACAAGGCATGAAAAATGAGCGAATGGACTTGAAAACGGGTGGTATAGCCTACGCTCCAAAATGCGATGTGGTTCGATGAGAACACTCGACACCGAGACGTGTCCAGACAGAAGTGGACTGATAAATTCTGGCCTAATGACAATCACCAAATGTCATTAGACTTTCTGGTGTTTTGTGTAACAGATGTCCCTTTTCCATCCTCCACTGTTTGGAGGATGAATATATGTTGTGACTAGATGAACGTGCTCACTAGCCTAGTAAAGGAGACCTTTGACAATCAGATGAAAACATCATGACTGGTTGTGTTTATACCACAATAAAAGGTAACACATTTTAAAAGTTAAATAACAAATATTGACGTCTAGGACCACAGAGATCCTATTGAATTAATAGGGATTCTATACGTAATTCTATGATTAGGTACATAAAATATGTTGGTGCATGCGCAGCATATAGGAGGTCACATACCGGGAAGAAATTAGTTCTACTTGCACTCCCGTTTTAAAGTATATTGAGTCACCCCGCCCCCCCCCCAAAAATAAAAATAATCGTAAATAAAAGCAATATTGTATTTACACATTTTAACTCACACCACCTGCATGATGGATTGGTCCCCCACGTGGGCCGTGTGTTTGACACCCCTATCTTAATTCCTTATTAATTCACTTGGTGTTGGACTGTCTACTGAGTGCTCATAGTTACAAGAGGTTTAACCACCTGCTTGTTTGCTTGATTCAGCTACAGCCCAAACATTTTTTACATACTTATCTTTCATATCTACTAGCATGTCTACAGGTGGGCAATTCTATCATACGCATAGGTACAAAATAAGCCTGATTTTACAAAACTACAGTTGCATTATTGACATAGAGAGAGATGAAGAGAATTAAGGGAATTGAGAGATTGAGCGTATTGTATGGTTGAATTGTTCAACAATGTTGATTGGCAATAAAAATGTGACATTTTTGTCATGTCAATAAAGCCTTTTGAAATTTGAATTGTAGAGATAACTGACCTGATTACCCTCCTCCGTGCGGTGATGCTGGCCACGATGATGCTCCCTGGTCTCGGTGTGGCCACAGCCTTAAACGTCCCCTTCCAGAACTTCTCAAAGAGCTGCTTCTCCCACTGGTGCTCCAGGCTGGCCATGCTGTCTGCTGTCCCCAGGGGGAGAGGGGCGCAGGGAGCCAGGGAGCGAGCCAAGGGTGGCTGGGGCTGGGGGTCCAGGGCTGCCCCTGGGAATGGGGTCTCGACGAGGGAGACTTCACATATACTATACTCTACTACAGGAATGTGTTGGAGAGCGGAGCGCTCCGGAGCTGTCCAAGTACTGAATCTGAATGCACACAGGGAAACACAGCAAACAGCAAACGTTGTTCTCTTCCTGCTAGAGTAGGTCAATGTGTCAGTGCTCAGAGCTGCTCCTCTCCTCTCTTCTGTTCTCTTCTTTCTACTGGGGGGAGCATGTGGACCAAGCTGGACAAGACAAAGGCTTCTTCTACTGCTGCTGCTGCTGCTGCTGCACCGTCAGGCTGTTTTTTGTTCTCTCTGAGGGGGGTAGCGTTTCTCTCCCTCTCCTCTTCCCTGTCTCTCTGCTCTGTGTTGTGTGGTAGTCTTCAGTTAGAGCAGAGAGTCACAGGCCATACAGGAGAATCCTCCTCTCCGGTCAGAGCCAAGGAGCCAGTGACGGACGTAGTGTGTGAGGGAGTGATTCTCAGCGTGTTGCACAGGGACTCATTCACACACACCGACGGGTGGATGAGATCTGAGAGCCGAGGCGAGTGTGTGCTGACTGTATATGTCTGGGTTTGTGGGCGTGAGTGAGTGAGTGGGTTTGAGAGTGTATGGATGAGCGTGCGGAGTGAGGAGCCCAGCTGACTGGTAGCTTGTTTTGTCTTTCTCAGACTGTGACGTTGGGAGGCTGGGGGTAGGTCAGGGGGAGTAGGACACCTTCTCTCTCCTCTCCTCTATATCTCTCTGTCTACCTCTCTTTCTCTTTCTCTCTCGTGATCTTTCTCTCTCTCTTTCATTCTCTCTCTTTCTTTCTCTCTCCCTCTATCTTTATCTGTCTCCCTCTCTCTCTTTCTCTCTCTCTTTCTCGCTCTCTCTCTCTATCGCTCTCTCTCTCATTCTCTCTTTCTCTCGTGATCTTTTTTCTCTCCCCTCCTATTATTTTATGTCTTATTTCCCTCACTCTGTTCCCTCCCTTTAGTTACTCTCATTTTCTTACTCAGTCTCTTTCCCTTTTAGTCTCTCTGTGTCCCCCTCCCTCCCTCCCTCCCTCATTCTAGGCCTCTCTCTCTCTCTGTGTCTTGGACAAAGGGCCAAGCCGTTTCCCCCTATTAGCATAACAGAAGGCTGGGTTTGAGAGAAGCAGCCGGTGCATGTGCCTGACACAATAACCCCCAAGGCTCAGAGTTTTTCCCCAGCAAGCCTGTACCTACCTACAGTATACAACAAAACCCACCACAACAGCACAGTCCAACAATGTAATATTACACAGCCCAACACAATCCAGATTACAGAATAACAACACAACACAGCAGTGTTTCACCAGCTATTCTACACAGCCCAACTCTTCTAGCTACAATATGCACCACAACCCAATCCCCTCTCTCCTCTCTGCTCTCCATGCCCCTCACATCATCTGTCATAATATCTACTTATGCAATGCTGAGTACTCAATTTAGGAAGACATATTTGATTAATCATTTACTGTTGGATAGACGTAAGGATTCAAAATTGACTGTACTTTGACAGTTTTTTTATTTCACCTTTATTTAACTAGGCAAGTCAGTTAAGATCAAATTCTTATTTACAATGACGGCCTACCCCGGCCAAACCCAGACGACAATGGGCCAATTGTGCGCCGCCCTATGTGACTCCCAATCACAGCCAGTTGTGATACAGCTTGGATTCGAACCAGGGTGTCTGTAGTGACGCCTCAAACACTGAGCTGCAGTGCCTCAGAGCGCTGCGCCACTCGGGAGCCCAAGTGGCAGTGATGACACATCTGAATATTTATGATCAAGGAATACACTGCAAGCAATACATCTCTGGCAGCAAAACGTCCATTATTACTTGACCTTACCAGAAGCTTCTCTAAGTTTTTGTATGTTATGTTAGAACATGCAGACTTTTGATCCGTCATAAATGGGGATAACAATCACCTGGCCAGGCTTGTTCTAATATATATGCACGGAGGCACTCCAAACTAAAGCCAAGCTCAGTTAGATTATACATTAGCTGATAACATGAAAGTTAATGTCGAACAACACCAGCCACTTAATGATAAAAGCGGGCAGCCTGGATCATCACTGTGCTTTGAATAAAGATAGAGTCAGGGAATGAGTCCCAAATGGCACCATATTCCCTATGTAGTGCACTACTTTTGACCAGGGCCCGTAGCCAGTAGTGCACTATGTAGAGCATAGGGTGCCATTTGGGATGCAGACCACAAGCGCTCTTCAATTAAAACATGAAAGTTGACGTTTATTGTCATGAGCCTTGTCCTTGAAGCAGAACTGAGTGATTTCCCCATAGATAGGCCAGCTGCAAAGTCAAAACTGGCTATATTGTAAACATTAATGAAAAGAGAAAATATGGTTAGCAGTGTGGTTAAGGTTGGGGTTAAGGTTAGTGTAAGATTTTATGACTTTGTGGCTTTGCCAGTTAGTGACCACACTGCAGAGCTGTCTCCAGAACAAGATTCATGACGAAAAACGCTACTCTGCTTAAAACACTATTTGAAATCTTTCATATACTTTGAGCGTTTGCTCAAGCCTGTCTGGAGTGCCAGATGGGTGGGGTTGGAACTTTAGTGACAATTCTATTCAAATCAAATCAAATTTATTTATATAGCCCTTCGTATATCAGCTGAAATCTCAAAGTGCTGTACAGAAACCCAGCCTAAAACCCCAAACAGCAAGCAATGCATGTGAAAGAGGCACGGTGGCTAGGAAAAACTCCCTAGGAAAAACTCCCTAGAAAGGCCAAAAACCTAGGAAGAAACCTAGAGAGGAACCAGGCTATGAGGGGTGGCCAGTCCTCTTCTGGCTGTGCCGGGTGGATATTATAACAGAACATGGTCAAGATGTTAAAATGTTCATAAATGACCAGCATGGTCAAATAATAATAATCATTGTAGTTGTCGAGGGTGCAACAAGCACATCCGGTGAACAGGTCAGGGTTCTGTGGCCGCAGGCAGAACAGTTGAAACTGGAGCAGCAGCATGGCCAGGTGGACTGGGGACAGCAAGGAGTCATCATGCCAGGTAGTCCCGAGGCATGGTCCTAGGGCTCAGGTCCTCCGAGAGAAAGAAAGAAAGAGAGAAAGAGAGAATTAGAGAGAGCATATTTAAATTCACACAGGACACCGGATAAAACAAGAGAATACTCCAGATGAAACAGACTGACCCTAGCCCCCCGGCACATAAACTACTGCAGCATAAATACTGGAGGCTGAGACAGGAGGGATCAGAAGACACTGTGGCCCCATCCGATGATACCCCCGGACAGGGCCAAACAGGCAGGATATAACCCCACCCACTTTGCCAAAGCACAGCCCCCACACCACTAGAGGGATGTCTACAACCACCAACTATTGGTTCCATTGCACTAGACAAGCTCAATCAAACTCAGATAAAGTATGGGAAATTATTTCAAATAGTATTTGAACCGAGGTCTGACACAGAATCATGTCAACTGGACACCCGCTGAATATGTTTAAATGGTGGGCTGGAATATACACTGCTCAAAAAAATAAAGGGAACACTTAAACAACACAATGTAACTCCAAGTCAATCACACTTCTGTGAAATCAAACTGTCCACTTAGGAAGCAACACTGATTGACAATACATTTCACATGCTGTTGTGCAAATGGAATAGACAACAGGTGGAAATTATAGGCAATTAGCAAGACACCCCCAATAAAGGAGTGGTTCTGCAGGTGGGGACCACAGACCACTTCTCAGTTCCTATGCTTCCTGGCTGATGTTTTGGTCACTTTTGAATGCTGGCGGTGCTTTCACTCTAGTGGTAGCATGAGACAGAGTCTACAACCCACACAAGTGGCTCAGGTAGTGCAGCTCATCCAGGATGGCACATCAATGCGAGCTGTGGCAAGAAGGTTTGCTGTGTCTGTCAGCGTAGTGTCCAGAGCATGGAGGCGCTACCAGGAGACAGGCCAGTACATCAGGAGACGTGGAGGAGGCCGTAGGAGGGCAACAACCCAGCAGCAGGACCGCTACCTCCGCCTTTGTGCAAGGAGGAGCAGGAGAAGCACTGCCAGAGCCCTGCAAAATGACCTCTAGCAGGCCACAAATGTGCATGTGTCTGCTCAAACGGTCAGAAACAGACTCCATGAGGGTGGTATGAGGGCCCGACGTCCACAGGTGGGGGTTGTGCTTACAGCCCAACACCGTGCAGGATGTTTGGCATTTGCCAGAGAACACCAAGATTGGCAAATTCGCCACTGGCGCCCTGTGCTCTTCACAGATGAAAGCAGGTTCACACTGAGCACATGTGACAGACGTGACAGAGTCTGGAGACGCCGTGGAGAATGTTCTGCTGCCTGCAACATCCTCCAGCATGACCGGTTTGGCGGTGGGTCAGTCATGGTGTGGGGTGGCATTTCTTTGGGGGGCCGCACAGCCTTCCATGTGCTCGCCAGAGGTAGCCTGACTGCCATTAGGTACCGAGATGAGATCCTCAGACCCCTTGTGAGACCATATGCTGGTGCGGTTGGCCCTGGGTTCCTCCTAATGCAAGACAATGCTAGACCTCATGTGGCTGGAGTGTGTCAGCAGTTCCTGCAAGAGGAAGGCATTGATGCTATGGATCGGCCGCCCGTTCCCCAGACCTGAATCCAATTGAGCACATCTGGGACATCATGTCTCGCTCCATCCACCAACGCCACGTTGCACCACAGACTGTCCAGGAGTTGGCGTATGCTTTAGTCCAGGTCTGGGAGGAGATCCCTCAGGAGACCATCCGCCACCTCATCAGGAGCATGCCCAGGCGTTGTAGGGAGGTCATACAGGCATGTGGAGGCCACACACACTACTGAGCATCATTTTGACTTGTTTTAAGGACATTACATCAAAGTTGGATCAGCCTGTAGTGTGGTTTTCCACTTTAATTTTGAGTGTGACTCCAAATCCAGACCTCCATGGGTTGATAAATTGGATTTCCATTGATTATTTTTGTGTGATTTTGTTGTCAGCACATTCAACTATGTAAAGAAAAAAGTATTTAATAAGACTATTTCTTTCATTCAGATCTAGGATGTGTTGTTTAAGTGTTCCCTTTATTTTTTTGAGCAGTATATTATGAAATCACTGCTTTTGCCCTCACATTTGATATTGAGTTTATTCCTAAGGGTTGTGTTGAAGTCTTTCTGAAGGGGCCAGATATGCAGCAGGTGCCAGACGTGCAGCAGGTTTTTCCATCAGAGGTAATAAAAACATACAAGGTAAGATACAATGATAATTTACAGCTTATGAGAAAGAACATGGTTAAAGATGCTACGCATGGGATTTTGTAAAAATGTTGCATTGTAATTTCAGAAAATTTCCATAATATGCTGAATCTGCAGTAATAGTGGAATGATAGTGTTTCACAGTATTACTTGCCAGACAGTGCTGTGATTGGCTGTGATATTTGCCTATTGATTTCTCCCGCCGGAGCGGCATCTGGGAAAATGGGAAAGCTGTTTTAGTGTAGCCAATGTAGTAGCCAATTTCAAGTAGCCAATTTAGAAATCGCTCTGTCGTTTTTTTTGTTTCTATAATTTAACATTTTTCACTCAAATTTCATTTTGGGAATCATTGTATTTTATTAATACATTTTTTATTTAACTATTTAACTTTAATTGTACCATCATATATTTTCAATCCCCCAAAAATAATTATTATAGCGGTTTGAAGCTGGTGGATCAAAAGTTAAAAGTGTAATGAACACGAGTGGAGACAGAGAGCTGGTTTCAAGCGCAGGGCAAAGCAGGTGTAAAGGCCCACACGAGAAGGCAGGTAGCTGGGTCCAGGGGCAGGCAGAAGGTAATACACAGGGGGTCCAAAAAGGCAACAGTACAGGCAGGGAAAAAGTTAGTAACATCGTCCGGGAGATCAGGCAATGGGTTGATAACAAGAAATCCGATAGGCTAAAGTACAGGCAGGGAATAGACAAAAGGTGTCGATAGTGAGGCAGGCCTAAACTATCATACAAGGGAAGATTAAATTACGGCAAAAAACAACCAATACCTCACAATGATGGGGTGCAAAGAACTGAACTAAAAAGTGTGTGATGACATACAGGTGTGTGAACAGGTGATCAGAATTCAGGTGATTGGGATCTGGAGAGTGAGCTGTGTTCAGGGGATCTACAGTTCAAGTCGAAAGTTTACCTACACCTAGGTTGGAGAAAATAAAACTCGTTTTTCAACCACTCCACAAATTACTTGTTAAAACAAACTATAGTTTTGGCCAGTCGGTCAGGACATCTACTTTGTGCATGACACAAGCAATCATTCCAACAATTGTTGACAGACAGATTATTTCAATTACAATTCACAGTATCTCAATTCCACTGGGTCAGAAGTATACAAAATTCCAGAAAATGATGTCATGGCTTTAGAAGCTTCTGGTAGGCTAATTGATATCATTTGAGTCAATTGGAGGTGTACCTGTGGATATATTTCAAGGCCTACCTTCAAACTCAGTGCCTCTTTGCTTGACATCATGGGAAAATCAAATGAAATCAGCCAAGACCTCGTAAAAAAAATGTCAGACCTCCACAAGTCTGGTTCATCCTTGGGAGCAATTCCCAAATGCCTGAAGGTACCACGTTCATCTGTACAAACAATAGTACGCAAGTATAAACACCATGGGACCACGCAGCCATCATACCGCTCAGGAAGGAGACGCGTTCTGTCTCCTAGAGATGAACGTACTTTGGTGCGAAAGGTGCAAATCAATCCCAGAACAACAGCAATGGACCTTGTGAAGATGCTGGAGGAAACAGATACAAAAGTATCTATATCCACAGTAAAACAAGTCCTATATCGACATAACCTGAAAGGCCACTCAGCAAGGAAGAAGCCACTGCTCCAAAACCGCCATAAAAAAGCCAGACTACGGTTTGCAACTGCACATGGGACAAAGATCGTATTTTTTTGAGAAATGTCCTCTTGTCTAATGAAACAAAAATAGAACTGTTTGCCAATAATGGCCAGTGTTATGTTTGGAGGTTAAAGGGGGAGGCTAGCAAGCCGAAGAATACTATCCCAACCGTGAAGCACGGGGGTGGCAGCATCATGTTGTGGGGGTGCTTTGCTGCAGAAGGGACTGGTGCACTTCACAAAATAGATGGCATCATGGGGTAGAAAAATTAGGTGGATGTATTGAAGCAAAATCTCAAAACATCAGTCAGGAAGTTAGATCTTGGTCGCAAACGGGTCTTCCAAACGAACAATGACCCCAAGCATACTTCCAAAGTTGTGGCAAAATCGCTTAAGAACAACAAAGTCAAGGTATTGGAGTGGCCATCACAAAGCCCTGACCTCAATCCTATAGAACATTTGTGGGCAGAACTGAAAAAGCATGCGTGAGCAAGGAGGCCTACAAACCTGACTAAGTTACACCAGCTCTGTCAGGAGAAATGGGCCAAAATTCACCCAACTTATTGTGGGAAGCTTGTGGAAGGCTACCCGAAACGTTTGACCCAAGTTAAACAATTTAAAGGCAATGCTGCCAACTACTAATTGAGTATATGTAAACTTCTGACCCACTGGGAATGTGATGAACGAAATAAAAGCTGATATAAATTATTCTCTCTACTATTATTCTGACATTTCACATTCTTAAAATAAAGTGGTGATGCTAACTGACCTAAGACAGGGATTTTTATTAGGATTAAATGTCAGGAATTGTGAAAAACTGAGTTTAAATGTATTTGGTTAAGGTGTATGTAAACTTCCGACTTCAACTGTAAATGTTTGAGAGTGTGAGCTGGAAAGTGGGCTGGAAAGTGAGCTGCTTTCAGGGGATCTAGAGTTTGAGAGCATGAGTTGGGAGCAGACATTACAAAAAGGCTCAAGAGAGAGTCTCCGCCATGTTACGGGGAAATGTAATGCGGGGAGGAGGAGATTTGTTTTAAATGTAGCCTAGTGCTGTTGCAATTCACCTATGTTCCACACAGGGGAGAAGTTCTGAGAAGTTCTGGGTGTAGTACCTTTACGCGTAGCACTTTTACGCTAGCACCTTTACGCGTAGTACATTTACGTGTAGAACCTTTACGTGTAGCACCTTTACGTGTAGCACCTTTAACGTGTAGCACCTTTTACGCGTAGCACCTTTACACGTAGCACCTTTAACGTGTAGCACCATTACGTGTAGCACCTTTAACGTGTAGCACCTTTACACGTAGCACCTTTTACGCGTAGAACCTTTTATGTGTGTATGAAGACATAGTCATGTTCTAGATTTTGTGTTTTGGTGATGTTATTCCAAATAAATGAATGACTCAAACTCTGAACCTGGTGAAAACGCATGGCAGATCTTTCCCTAAAATGGTTTAACAGTGGCCTGGTCCCAGATCTGTTTGTGGGAGCTGGCAAGAGAGCAGAAACAGACTGACATTCAGGCTAGGAAAATAGCTACTTGATGTGCCGGTCAGGAATAAATACAGGTATCTAATTAACGTGATGCTGGTCTTTCAGATACAGTTTTACAACATTGATTGAAAACTCAATATGTGAAATAAGCTTTTTATCTTGCCACTGTAATTTCTGTGAAGATGGCTTTTATGAATGCATGCTGATATTCTCTCTTCTCTCTCCTCCAACCTGTGAATACATTCATCCCCCCCAAAAAGAACTATTTAAAAGGCATCCTGCTTTGGTACATCCATTAACGGACTATTTCTTCTCATCTTATTCAACTATTACAATGCACCTGCAAAAAAGATAGCATGACCTAGCCCTCATGAATTTTAAATTCATGATATACAATATCATAGTATAAATGCCTCATGATCTTAGTTCAACTATATTACCCCCACCATAAACCCAAATAAAATATTTTCTTAATCCATTGTTTGGAAGAATTGTGCGTTCCTGGTGTAACTCGGGCAGTTGTTGCCATCCTGTACCTGTCCCGCAGGTGTGATGTTCGGATGTACCGATCCTTTGCAGGTGTTGTTACACATGGTCTGCCACTGCGAGGATGATCAGCTGTCCGCCCTGTCTCCCTATAGCGCTGTCTTAGGCATCTCACAGTAAGGACATTGCCATTTATTGCCCTGGCCACATCTGCAGTCCTCATGCCTCCTTGCAGCATGCCTAAGGCACGTTCACGCAGATGAGCAGGGACCCTGGGGATCTTTCTTTTGGTGTTTTTCAGAGTCAGTAGAAAGGCCTCTTTAGTGTCCTACGTTTTCATAGCTGTGACCTTAATTGCCTACCGTCTGTAAGCTGTTGGTGTCTTAACAACCGTTCCACAGGTGTATGTCCATTAATTGTTTATGGTACATTGAACAAGCATGGGAAACAGTGTTTAAACCCTTTCCAATGAAGATCTGTGAAGTTATTTGGATTTTTACGAATTGTCTTTGAAAGACAGGGTCCTGAATAAGGGACATTTCTTTTTTTACTGAGTTTACATGATTCCATATGTGTTATTTCATAGTTTTGATGTCTTCACTATTATTCTACAATGTAGAAAATAGTACAAAATAAAGAAAAATCCTTGAATGAGTAGGTGTGTCCAAACTTTTGACTGGTACTCTATATATAATTGTAAGCAAACACTGTATATTCTCAAAACATGGTTAAAACTATAATTTTGATATCATGGATTATCAGACTTTGCATACATAGCTACAGTGCCTTCGGAAAGTATTCATACCCCTTGACCTTTTCCACATTTTGTTACGTTACAAAAATCCTCAGTGATCTTCACACAGTATGCCCAGCCAGAGCCCGGACTTGAACCCGCTCAAACATCTCTGGAGAGACCTGAAAATAGCTGGGCAGCGACGCTCCCCATCCAACCTGACAGAGCTTGAGAGGATCTGGAGAGAAGAATGTGAAAAACTCCTCAAATACAGGTGTGGCAAGCTTGTCAGCGTCATACCCAAGAAGACTCCAGGCTGTAATTGCTGCCAAAGGTTTCTTTTTTTTCTTTATTTTGCCAAACTTTCTAAAAACCTGTTTCTACTTTGTCATTATGGGTAATTGTGCGTAGGTTGATGAGGGAAAAAGCAATGTAATCAATTTTGGTATAAGGTTGTAACCTAACAAAATGTGTAAAAAGTCAAGGGGTCGGAATACTTTACAAAGACACTGTATGTCTATGAATTTGAGAGTTGTTACATATTTCCAGCCCCATCCTTCAGCTGTTTACCAAAACAGTGGCAGGGTTGCTGTTTTGTTAAATAAACCTCAGATTTCCCCTTTAACTTAAAACAATCAGTGGGGAAAATATTAGAATATAATTGTAAAGCAAGATTGCTTCTCACTCGAGGAGACCAAACTAGACAACAATGTCCATAATTGCAGTTATTATACAAAATGAAAGATGTAGCTATCTAACAATACAGATTGGTTTGTACTTGTTTCTATCTGACCTAAATTAAGCAAATCAAAAAGTGTACGGACTACCGTATCACATTATTTGTATTTTCCAATGAGGTAGCTACCTGCATGCTTTGGTCAATAGTTTTTTTTACACTTTTCAGCCTGTTCCCCTGATCGTCATAAAGCCATACATTGAGTAAACAAAATGTATTTTCTAGATAATTGGAGCATTGTTGGACTGGCAGTTATATCGCTATGGTTGCAATACCTTTGAAAGCTAGTGTTTGTTTCGTAGAAAATATTCGGCAATGAAAGTAAAACTAAATAGCATCAACACATACTGGATGGATCGGGACAGTGGTTTTAAAAGTTTAAATATTACTTCATTATAAAAAAAAATCGGATTCTTTCAGAATCTGTATTATTTTAACATGATTTCCTTCTTTGCCAATAGTTAACACATTTCATTATAGGCCCTTTCATCTGACAAGTTGGACGTTTCTGAAAGCTCCTGGAATAATTCCCTCTGCGAAACTTAAAAGCTCTCCTTTCAACGATGCTCTAGAAACTACTCTCCTTTCAATGACGCTCTAGAAACTACTCTCCTTTCAACGACGCTCTAGAAACTACTCTCCTTTCAATGATAGAAACTACTCTCCTTTCAACGATGCTCTAGAAACTACTCTCCTTTCAATGACGCTCTAGAAACTACTCTCCTTTCAACGACGCTCTAGAAACTACTCTCCTTTCAATGATAGAAACTACTCTCCTTTCAACGATGCTCTAGAAACTACTCTCCTTTCAACAACGCTCTAGAAACTACTCTCCTTTCAATGATAGAAACTACTCTCCTTTCAACGATGCTCTAGAAACTACTCTCCTTTCAACGATAGAAACTACTCTCCTTTCAACGATGCTCTAGAAACTACTCTCCTTTCAACGATGCTCTAGAAACTACTCTCCTTTCAACGACGCTCTAGAAACTACTCTCCTTTCAATGATGCTCTAGAAACTACTCTCCTTTCAACGATGCTCTAGAAACTACTCTCCTTTCAACGATAGAAACTACTCTCCTTTCAACGATAGAAACTACTCTCCTTTCAACGATGCTCTAGAAACTACTCTCCTTTCAACGATGCTCTAGAAACTACTCTCCTTTCAACGACGCTCTAGAAACTACTCTCCTTTCAATGATGCTCTAGAAACTACTCTCCTTTCAACGATGCTCTAGAAACTACTCTCCTTTCAACGATAGAAACTACTCTCCTTTCAACGATAGAAACTACTCTCCTTTCAACGATAGAAATTACTCTCCTTTCAACGATAGAAACTACTCTCCTATCAAAGATAGAAACTACTCTCCTTTCAACGATAGAAACTACTCTCCTTTCAATGATAGAAACTACTCTCCTTTCAACGATAGAAACTACTCTCCTTTCAACGATAGAAACTACTCTCCTTTCAATGATAGAAACTACTCTCCTTTCAACGATAGAAACTACTCTCCTTTCAACGATAGAAACTACTCTCCTTTCAACAATAGAAACTACTCTCCTTTCAACGATAGAAACTACTCTCCTTTCAACAATAGAAACTACTCTCCTTTCAACGATAGAAACTACTCTCTTTTCAACGATAGAAACTACTCTCCTTTCAATGATAGAAACTACTCTCCTTTCAACGATAGAAACTACTCTCCTTTCAATGATAGAAACTACTCTCCTTTCAACGATAGAAACTACTCTCCTTTCAATGATAGAAACTACTCTCCTTTCAACGATAGAAACTACTCTCCTTTCAACGATAGAAATTACTCTCCTTTCAACGATAGAAACTACTCTCCTTTCAACGACACTCTAGAAACTACTTTTAAAGTTGCACCACCAGAATACAACTCCAATCCATGATGCATAAATTACCTGCAGAGGCTCATATTGGCCAAGCCTCAAGTGGCACCCTGTTCCCTACGTAGTGCACTTGCACATGTTCTATTTATTTACAGTGTAGAACGGGGACTGGGGCCTGATGTCAAAAAGACAACAGAGGCTCTTCGATTGGTTTAATGTATTACTCTCATTTCAGTCATTAAAATGCAAACTCAAAAGTCCAGGCAGACAGTCGGCCCTGGCTGCATAAACCTGATAAGATATTCCATTTTCTATTTGTTGCACATTTTGGTGGTGGCTGGTGTGAAAGCTGTATGTATTCTGATCAACAACCTTGCCCCCTAGAGGTAATCAGGTGTGGCCTCGCTCTCATTGTATTAAACCTCTGATGTGGGATGGGGTGCAGGAGATTTAATGAACAGTTGATGTAAATAAGGTAATGTTGTTATCAAATGCTAACACAATTTAGAAATATAGGCCTATAATAGAATGCTTAGTGTGAACACCTGTCAGTGTGAGTTTAAACCATTTTTGAGTGGTATGTCTTCACAAGCGTAATGGAACTCTGGTCTGATTTAATAACTGCTAGAGTAGAGTAGAGTAGAGTATAGTAGCAGAGAATAATAGAGTAGAGTATAGTAGCAGAGTATAATAGAGTAGAGCATAGTAATAATAGAGTAGAGTATAGTAGCAGAGTATAATAGAGTAGAGTATAGTAGCAGAGTATAATAGAGTAGAGTATAGTAGCAGAGTATAATAGAGTAGAGCATAGTAATAATAGAGTAGAGTATAGTAGCAGAGAATAATAGAGTAGAGTATAGTAGCAGAGTATAATAGAGTAGAGCATAGTAATAATAGAGTAGAGTATAGTAGCAGAGTATAATAGAGTAGAGCATAGTAATAATAGAGTAGAGTATAGTAGCAGAGTATAATAGAGTAGAGCATAGTAGCAGAGAATAATAGAGTAGAGTATAGTAGCAGAGTATAATAGAGTAGAGCATAGTAATAATAGAGTAGAGTATAGTAGCAGAGTATAATAGAGTAGAGTATAGTAATAATAGAGTAGAGTATAGTAGCAGAGTATAATAGAGTAGAGTATAGTAGCAGAGTATAATAGAGTAGAGTATAGTAATAATAGAGTAGAGTATAGTAGCAGAGTATAATAGAGTAGAGTATAGTAGCAGAGTATAATAGAGTAGAGCATAGTAATAATAGAGTAGAGTATAGTAGCAGAGTATAATAGAGTAGAGCATAGTAGCAGAGAATAATAGAGTAGAGTATAGTAGCAGAGTATAATAGAGTAGAGCATAGTAATAATAGAGTAGAGTATAGTAGCAGAGTATAATAGAGTAGAGTATAGTAATAATAGAGTAGAGTATAGTAGCAGAGTATAATAGAGTAGAGTATAGTAGCAGAGTATAATAGAGTAGAGTATAGTAATAATAGAGTAGAGTATAGTAGCAGAGTATAATAGAGTGGAGTATAGTAGCAGAGTATAATAGAGTAGAGAATAGTAATAATAGAGTAGAGTATAGTAGCAGAGTATAATAGAGTGGAGTATAGTAGCAGAGTATAATAGAGTAGAGTATAGTAATAATAGAGTAGAGTATAGTAGCAGAGTATAATAGAGTAGAGTATAGTAATAATAGAGTAGAGTATAGTAGCAGAGTATAATAGAGTAGAGTATAGTAATAATAGAGTAGAGTATAGTAGCAGAGAATAATAGAGTAGAGCATAGTAGCAGAGTACAATAGAGTAGAGCATAGTAATAATAGAGTAGAGTATAGTAGCAGAGTATAATATAGTTGAGTATAGTAGCAGAGTATAATAGAGTAGAGCATAGTAGCAGAGCATAATAGAGTAGAGCATAGTAGCAGAGTATAATAGAGTAGAGCATAGTAGCAGAGTATAATAGAGTAGAGCATAGTAATAATAGGGTAGAGTATAGTAGCAGAGTATAATAGAGTAGAGCATAGTAATAATAGAGTAGAGTATAGTAGCAGAGTATAATATAGTTGAGTATAGTAGCAGAGTATAATAGAGTAGAGTATAGTAGCAGAGCATAATAGAGAAGAGTATAGTAGCAGAGTATAATAGAGTAGAGTATAGTAGCAGAGCATAATAGAGTAGAGTATAGTAGCAGAGCATAATAGAGTAGAGTATAGTAGCAGAGTATAATAGAGTAGAGTAGTAGAGTAGAGTAGACTAGCAGAGTATAATAGAGTAGAGCATAGTAGCAGAGCATAATAGAGTAGAGCAGAGAAGCAGAATATAATAAAGTAGTGTAGAGTAGCAGAGTATAATAGTGTATAGTAGTGTATAGTTGTAGAGTAGAGTAGTGTATAGTAGTAGAGTAGAGTAGTGTAGAGCAGTAGAGTAGTGGAGAGAGGGATAGATGGACAGGGAGAGAGAAGAGAGGGATAGAGGGACAGGGAGAGAGGGATAGAGGGACAGGGAGAGGAGGAGAGGGATAGAGGGAGAGAGGGATAGAGGGACAGGGAGAGAGGGATAGAGGGACAGGGAGAGGAGGAGAGAGCGATAGAGTGACAGGGAGAGAGGGATAGAGGGACAGGGAGAGAGGGATAGAGGGACAGGGAGAGAGGGATAGAGGGACAGGGAGAGAGGGATAGAGGGACAGGGAGAGAGGGATAGAGAGACAGGGAGAGGAGGAGAGAGGGATAGAGGGACATGGAGAGAGGGATAGAGGGATAGAGGGACAGGGAGAGAGGGATAGAGGGACAGGGAGAGGAGGAGAGAGGGATAGAGGGACAGGGGGAGGAGGAGAGCAGCGTATCTTATCTCCTGGGGTATATAACCACCCAACCAGCCAATGTAATTACCTCTCATGGCTGTAGCTTATACATCTCTCTCCTCTCCTCCCTCGCTCTCTCTTTCTCTCCTCTCCTCCCTCTCTCCTCCCTCTCTCTTTCTCTCTTCTCCTCCCACTCTCCTCTCTCTCCTCTCCTCCCTCCCTCTCTCTTTCTCTCTTCTCCTCCCACTCTCCTCTCTCTCCTCTCCTCCCTCCACCTCTCTTTCTCTCTTCTCCTCCCACTCTCCTCTCCTCCCTCTCTCTTCTCCTCCCTCCCTCTCTCTCGCTTCTCCCACTCTCCTCCCTCCCTCCCTCTCTCCTCTCCTCCCTCCCTCTCCTCCCTCCCCCTCTCCCCCTCTCCTCCCTCCCTCTCTCTCCTCTCCTCCCACTCTCCTCCCTCCCTCTCTCTTCTCCTCCCTCCCTCCCTCTCTCTTTCTCTTCTCCTCCCACTCTCCTCTCCTCCCTCCCTCCCTCTCTCTTCTCCTCCCTCCCTCTCTCTCTCTCTCTCTCTTCTCCCACTCTCCTCCCTCTCTCCTCTCCTCCCTCCCTCTCCTCCCTCCACCTCTCCTCCCTCCCTCTCTCTTTCTCTCTTCTCCTCCCACTCTCCTCTCCTCCCTCCCCCTCTCTTTCTCTCTTCTCCTCCCACTCTCCTCTCTCTCCACTCCTCCCTGCCTCTCTCCTCTCCACCCTCAAGCTACAGTAGAGCGATGAAATAGATGGTTCTTTCCTCACAAGACAACCTGACTACATTTTCTACAGTTATCGCCATAGAAACCATGCAGCGGTTACCCATGTCAAGAGATGAAAGGCAAAAGTTTGGATTTTCCAAAGGATTGTTGAATCTACACTGAACAAAAATATAAATGCAACATGCAACAATATCAAAGATTTTTCAGAGTTACAGGTCATACAAGTAAATCAGTCACTTGAAATAAATTAATTAGGCCCTAATCTATCAAGGCACAAGTCGAGACCCAAATGCAGACACAGGAGGCAGATGGTTGGAGTCTGACAATGTTTATTAATCCAAAGGGAGTAGGCAAGAGAATGGTTGTGGATAGGCAAAAAGGTCAAATCCAGATCAGAGTCCAGGAGGTACAGAGTGGCAGACAGGCTCGTGGTCAAGGCAGGCAGAATGGTCAGGCAGGTGGGTGCAGAGTCCAGAAACAGGCAAGGGTCAAAACCCAGGAAGATTAGAAAAAGGAGAATAGAAAAAAAGTAGGCGACCGGAGAAACCGCTGGTTGACTTGGAACATACAAGACGAACTGGCACAGAGAGACAGGAAACACAGGGATAAATACACTGGGGAAACAAGCAACACCTGGAGGGGGTGGAGACAATAACGAGGACAGGTGAAACAGATCAGGGCGTGACAACTCTATGGATTTCACATGACTGGGAATACAGATATGCATCTGTTGGTCACAGATACCTTAAAAAAATGGGCCTCACAATGATATTTTTGTGCATTCAAACTGCCATCGATAAAATGCAATTGTGTTCATTGTCTGTAGTTTATGCCTGTCCTTACCATAACCCCACCGCCATCATTCGGCACTCTGTTCACAACGTTGACATCAGCAAACCGCTCGCCCACACAACACCATACACATTGTCTGCGGTTGTGAGCCCAGTTGGATGTACCGCCAAATTCTCTAAAATGTCATTGGATGCAGTTTATGGTAGAGAAATGAACATTAGATTCTCTGGCAACAGCTCTGCTGGGCATTCCTGCAGTTAGCATGCCAATAGCACCCTCACTCTAAACTTGAGACATCTGTGGCATTGTGTTGTGTGACAAAACTGCACATTTTAGAGTGGCCTTTTATTGTCCCCAGGCTCCAGCACAAGGTGCACCTGTGTAATGGTCATGCTGTTTAATCAGATTTTTGATATGCCACACCTGTCAGGTGGATGGATTATCTTGGCAAAGGAAGCATGCTCACTAACAGGGATGTAAACAAATTGGATGCACAACATTTGAGAGAAATAAGCTTTTTGTGCATTTGGAACATTTCTGGGATCTTTTATTTCAGCTCATGAAACATGGGACCAGCACTTTACATGTTGCATTTATATTCTTTGTTCAGTGTCTATCATCATCAACAGAACTAAGATGAAGAGGGTACCATTGTTTTGTAAATGGACAACATTTTTAGGTCAAAGAAATAAGAATAGCTCCATTCATGGTACTGTAATACAGATAGCATGTCCTCAAATTGCCAACTACGTACGTGCAAAGATCCTGTCCGTTCAGGAAAACACAGAATAGACATGAATGCAGAACACTTGATACACTCTACAAGGACATATAAATGTAGACATAGACGTATAAATATATTGGCAGTTAGGCAGGGTCGGGACGAAGGGACTTTGGAGAAACAACAACAACTCGGAGGTCAAGGGGTCAACGTCCCTTCCCCTGACTGACATATTTCCTTCTATTAGTGTGAACACGGACGCAAACACACAAACGCCAATACACACAGGCAGACAGACAGGGAGGCATAAACACACAGACACACACACACACACAAACTCCCTCTCTGAGTGATGTTTAAGGACATCCTATCAGTAATCAATACACCTGATCCCCTTGATGACCAACGATTACAATCAAAAGCAGCCAATGAGATGGACTCAGCAGTGATTAAATAAATCACACCATCAAAATCTTTCAGTCCCTACGTGACATTTCTTAACCCCTGACATTGATGGGTTCTACTGTAGATTGACTTTTTCTACTGTAAATTGACTTCAGATCCGATTTCACCAAATCAACAGCGGCCAATAAAAGGCTGTTTCTGTAAGTACAGATCATAGTGAGACATGTTGTGGATTCTGTGCCATTTTCTCAAAATTATCCTTCAATTTAGGCTCAGACTTTTTTTAGCCTAGAGTATGGTGCTCAAACACAAGTCTGGCAGGATTACTGACAATGTTAAAACATTCAACTGTTTACGTGAAGACAGTCCAAACCTGCATCTCTTTATGTAACAGAACCAACAGACAGAGGTGTAAATAACACTGAGGAAATGCAGGAGGCTCTGTGACTCAGCACCAGGCCTGGGTTCAAATACTATTTGAAATCATTTCAAATGCTTTATCTGGGCATGATTGAGCTTTCCTGGTGCAATAGAACCAATAGAATAGTCTCAAAACAATCAGCCCCACCCATCTGGTGCACCACGCAACTAAGCAAACGCTAAAAATAATTTGAAATATTTCAAATAGTACTTCAGCCCAGATCTGGCGAGTAGGCAGGCAGGTCCAACACAGCAGTGGTGACATGCCCAGGACAGGCAAGGGTATGAGAGGATGCTCCCTTCTTTCCCTTCTCCCCAAATTAAATCAGAATCAGTGACCATCACTCAGGGGAAATAAACTCACTCCGGGGTGGAGGAGACGACGACTCAGAGGAGGAGAGATCTGCCAAGATGAAATCAGGCCCTATGGACACAGCATAATACTGAACTGTAGTGAGGGAGGGAGGGAGGGAGGGAGACAAATATAGAGATTATAGTGAGAGACAGACACAGAGGGAGAATGAGAGAGACGGAGAAACAGAGAGGGGGAGACAGAGTGAGAGAGAGAGAGACAGAGAGAAAGACTTTTAACTTTAAAAATATATGATTTGGTCCACAGAAAGGAGAGATGGAGAGAGAGAGACAGAAAGAAAGAGATTGAGTGAGTAAGAAACAGAGACAGACACAGTGGGAGAATGAGAGAGTGAGAGTGAGCAACTTTAAACTTTTTTTAAAGTTTGATTTGAGTCTGGTCCATACAAAGGAGAGATGGAGAGGGAGAGAGAGATAAAGAGAGTGATAAATAGAGAGAGAGATAAATAGAGGGACAGAGAAAGAGAGAGCAAGGTAAAAGGAGAGAAAAATAGAGATAGAGACAGAGTTGCAAACATCTTGAGGCCAGACCTCCTTCCGTCACCACAGTGGAGGCTGCTCTGTTTGCCACTGTCTTTAAAAACAGCTAAATCAATATGGCCGCCTCTCTGACCTGAAACTTCCCACCAGTCGATAAGCTCACAAAGCAGCTTTCTCACAGAAGCACGACAGCACAGCAAAGAGAACAGAAGGCCCTCCCTTTGGGTATTAAAAGCAGTTCTTACAGGCACTACTCACTAACCTTATGGCTTTAATTAAATCATTGTTAATGCTCAATTCTTACCTCTTTCATGGGATATGTATAGGCTATCCCTTACAAAATAATTACTTGGAAAAAATCGTGTGAAAAAGGACAAATCACATGAAATTTATTTACATATTTTATTTTTCATGTAATTTGTCTGAAAACCACGTTTTTAAGGAGCCTTTAGGTCCTAGACTTGACGGTCTGTACCGCTTGCCGTGCGGTAGCAGAGAGAACAGTCAATGACTAGGGTGGCTGCAGTCTTTGACAATTTTTAGGTCCTTCCTCTGACACCGCCTAGCATATAGGTCCTGGATGGCAGGGTTACTGCACTGTTTGTACACCTGTTGTATCCTGTGCACGTGCAAGTAAACTTTGAAACACGAAACGCACAGAGAAAAAGTTTTGTTGCTAATGGCAGCCTGCTGTACCCTGGTCGACCTTCAACTTGAATTACTCAATGATTTCTATTTATTTTTATTTAAACTTTATTTAACTAGGCAAGTCAGTTAAGAACAAACTCTTATTTACAATGACGGCCTACAAAAAAGCAAAAGGCCTCCTGCGGGGATGGGGGCTGGGATTAAAATAAAAATATAGGACAAAACACACATCATGACAAGAGAGACACCACAACACTACATAAAGAGAGACCTAAGACAACAACACAGCATAGCCACAACACATGACAACACAGCATAGTAGCAGCACAACATGATAGCAGCACAAAACATGGTACAAACATTATTGGGCACAGACAACAGAACAAAGGGCAAGAAGGTAGATACAACAATGCATCACGTAAAGCAGCCACAACTGTCAGTAAGAGTGTCCATGATTGAGTCTTTGAATGAAGAGATGGAAATTAAACTGTCCAGTTTGAGTGTTTTTTGCAGCTCGTTCCAGTCGCTAGCTGCAGCGAACTGAAAAGAGGAGCGACCCAGGGATTTGTGTGCTCTGGGGACCTTTAACAGAATGTGACTGGCAGAACGGGTGTTGTATGTGGAGGATGAGGGCTGCAATAGTTATCTCAGATAGGGGGGAGTGAGGTCTAAGAGGGTTTAATAAATAAGCATCAAAGTGGGTCTTGTGACGAGTATACAGAGATGACCAGTTTACAGAGGAGTATAGAGTGCAGTGATGTGTCCTATAAGGAGCATTGGTGGCCACATGACTGTTTTTTGGAAGTGTTCAGAACAAGGTTAAGGGCAAAGAAAGACAAAATAGAAATTGGCTTGATCTCCCCTTTAAATAAAGGACGAACCGTGGCTGCCTTCCAAGCAATGGGAACCTCCCCAGAGAGGAGAGACAGGTTAAAAAGGTCAGAGATAGGCTTGGCGATAATAGGGGCTGTAACGTTAAAGAAGAAAAGGTCTAAACCATCTGACCCAGATGTTTTTTGGGGGGGGTCATGTGGAGCTCCTTTAGCACATCAGACTCAGTGACCACCTGCAGGGAGAAACTTTGTAGCTGGGCAGGGGGAAAAGAGGGAGGAGCATCGGGGGTAGTCTCGTTAGAAGGGGTGGGAGATGAGGAAATGTTGGATGGGCAAGGAGGCATGGCTGAGTCAAATAGGAATCCTGACTTAAGGACGTGGAGATTAAAAAGCTCAGCCATGTCAGTAACAGCTACATTGTCAACATTAATGGACAGCTGTGAGGAGGAGGGTTTATTCTCCGGGTCTTTAACCATTTTCCAGAACTTCTTGGGGTTAGACCCACAGAGAGAGATCTACTCCTTAAAGTAAGTAACTTTGGCCTTCCGGATAGCCTGAGTGCACTTATTTCTCATTTCCTGAACAAGAGCCAGTCAGCCTGGCTATGCGTGTGCCAAGCCTTTAGCCAAATGTAATGCTTGAGGTGGAGTAACTCTGCCAGATCAACGTTGAACCATAGGCTGAACCTATTTTTAATTTCCATTTTCTTTATGGGGTTGTGTTTGATAACAATACCACTGAAAATATCAAATAGGTCATAAAGGAAGGTTTGCTCATTAAAGTTTTTTAGCAAGCATCTATGACAAATCAGGACAGGCCGTTTCACTGAGCAGCCATTAAGAACACAGGCTGTAAAACAGTGATCACTCTCATCATTACAGAAAACAGCAGACTGATACCTATCAGGATTTTTTATGAGGATAACATCAAGGAGAGTAGCCTTTTCTGGGTGTTTGGAGTCATACCTTGTGGGATTGGTAATAATCTGAGAAAGATTTAGGGAGTCCCATTGTTTTAGGACTTGGCCAGGTGGTTTAACGATGTCCCAGTTTAAGTCATCTAGCACAAGGGTGGGCAATTCCAGTCCTCGAGGGCCTGATTGGTGTCACAGTTTTGCCCCAGCCCCAGCTAACACACCTGATTCCAATAATCACCTAATGATGATCTTCAGTTTAGAATGCAATTTGATTAATCAGCTGTGTTTGCAAAGGATGGCGAAAAAGTGTGACACCAATCAGGCCCCCGAGGACTGGAGTTGCCCACCCCTGATATAGCAGGACAAATTCAGTCTTAGTGTAAGGGGCACGGAGAGAGTTTAGGACATTTAGGGTGGTGCTGATGGTGGACGATAATAACCAGCTGTCATGCCAGCTCCCGCTCTCCCTCTCTGGCGCTCAAGGGCGCCAGGCTGCTCTTCATTACACACACCTGTCACCATCATTATGTGCAGCAGCGCTCATTGGACTCACCTGGACTCCGTCCCTTTGTTGATTGCCACGTCTATAACTGTCTGCTCCCCCATTTGTTCCCTGTGTCTGCATTAATGTTGTTATGTGTTCATGTCCAGACGCTGTCCTGTCATGTTCCATGTCCGTTGATATTAAATGTTCATTCCCTGTACCTGCTTCTCGTCTCTACCAGCATCAAGCCTTACACCCAGCAACAGTCAACAAAGAGCTATTTGAAAGTGTAATGCTTAAAACCAGCAAGTCATGTTGTTTGGGGACATACTTGGGGAGACAACCAAGCACTGAAGGTGATCCTTGGTAAACATTGCCACTCCCCCACCTTTTGAAGATCTGTCTTTCAGAAAAAGGTTATAATCAGAAAGGTTAACAGTGTTCAAAATACTCTTTCTTATTAATCACTTCTCAGTAATGATCAACACATCTGCAACGGAGCTGTAGGTAATAAGCTTCTAGTGTTAATGTGCAGAAAACTCAGGCTTTTAGGAGAGAAGAAATTAGTGAAGCATATATCAGAGCACAAGTCAAAATTGGGGCTAGCAACAGTCGATGGGCCAGGGTGTACATGCACATTTCCAGATATCATCAGCAGTAATACAATCAGGACAGGGATAGATCTGCATTGTTGATTTTTTATGACATTTGAATGTGCATCAGATGGTAACAAGATCATATTGTACAGCAATTTCATCAGGTAACACAAGAGGTGGTTAGAATAAGATGGGATGCCAAGAGTCCGTGTAGCCAATAGAGAGTCAGAGTCCCGAGTGTGGGAACAAACAGTCTGTTCAACGGTCGGGTAAACAAGCAAGTTCAGAGTCAACAAAGCACGCAGGAGTCATGGCATAAATAGCATATAGCATAATATATAACAACTTGGGGCTTGGCATTGTAAGTTCAAAGAGTCCCTCGCCCCAACAATGCGTGTGTGCTGAAGGTGAGTGAAAGCTCGGGAGAGAGGAGAGTGTGGCAGGGTTACCTGTACCAGGGGGAGGGGGGAGACAGGAGGAGACAGGCCAGGGAAAACGGTGAACAGATCAGCAGGTGGATGAGAGGGGGCAGCACTGAGCTAGCCTGCGATGTCTCTTCCTGGAGTAGCTAAAACTGCGTAGGTCTCCATGAGACGCCATCTTAACCGACTTCATTTCGCTTCTAGGTGCTATTGAGTCTTCACAGAGGAATGAACGGTGTCATCTGATTGATGGCTTTGCCCATTCAAATATACAGTCATTGCCAACAACAGACAGCGACAATTTCTCAAATAGCTTCAAGGACAAACCCACAACAGAGCGTAAAAGTTACTGAAATAACAAGTGAAAAATCTGAAACAACAATGTAACATTGGAATTATATTTTCCATGCTTATGCGACTGTACCAAATAAGCCTCTTACGCAAGTGCTTTAGTTTTGTCTGTGAGGCTGTGAGGGCACAGTGTACCAGTTCCCTTTGTTCTGTTAGGTGGAGAGTAGGAGATGAGAGATGAGGGGAGAGATTGAAGAGGAAGATTTGACTGGGCCTCAGCTCTAATTAATGAGTCCGTAGGCCTGGGGCTTGTGTGTGGGGAGGGGGGGGGGGGAGATACAGTGAGTGTGAGGTGGAAACTGAGCTGTACTTCCTAACCTCCTGCCAAAAGAGCCATCATAATCCACCCCATAAAGAGCTAATCAGTTGATATAATTGAGCATCAGAAATCACACGATATGAAAATCAACGTTTAATATCGTAACTTGCGAGTTAAAAAGCATCAACCACAGCTGTTATTACACCTCTTATACGTTGGTGGAGGTGTTGACCGTTTTGTTGACGCGGTAACTAAAACTAGAAGACCTTCTGAAGTCCTTTGCTTAGTTAAAGGTACGTAATCGCATTATTTTGTTCAACTGTGATTTACAAAGCTAATGTAATGGATTAGACATGTTTTTACCCCGGGATAGTTTTCGAGTATGACACATAGTACAGGAGAACATTTCTTGAGTGCAATTCGATCTGAATATATAATCAATTTAAAAGGATTTGTAATTTTGCATTAGCAGTATTTTCGGTTTAAATTTCCCGGGAACCATGGCATGTGTCATTTCCTGTTTTTGGTGCTTGGCTACATCTAATTTCTTTCTGTCTACAATCTCCATGCTTTTCCCGAAGTGTGCACTAGTACACTTTGTAGCATGTATTTAAACTCTCTAGCCAATGCTTACACCATTATGGCTCCTCCGGGCCATAACCCTCCCAGTCAACCAGGTACTGGAAACCCCTGCCCTGTGGTCGAACACTCAGGAGGCGTCTCACCGTGTATGCCATGTATGGTCATTGATGACAAGGGGAGGAGGGGTGGGCCTGCAAACAGAAGACAAAGGGCTGTGAGACACGGGCTTAATCCTAGACACATGGAAAGTAGGGTGAATACGGAGGGTACGAGGTAACAAAAGAAGAACGGCAGTGGTGCTAATGACTCTAGAGATGGGGAACAGGCTGATGAAATGGGGGGAAAGTTTACGGGACTCCAACCGGAGGGGCAGGTCCCGGGTGGAGAGCCATAACCTCTGCCCGAGCAGATATCGTGGAGCAGGGTGGCGATCCGCTTGTCGCTTATACCTGGAAGTGGTCTCCAACAGAGCGGCCTGGGCTCTCTTCCAGGTATGGCGAAAGAAGTGGATGAACATCTGGGCAGCTTAAGGTCCAGGGTAGAACGTTGGGACAGGACAGCACACACTCCGACATCCGAAGCTTCGGCCTCCACCACGAACTGACGGGAAGAGTCAGGATGAACGAGGATAGGAGCAGTGGTGAAGTGGTGTTGAAGGTCCCGGAATGCCCGGTCAGTGGCAGAGGACCACATGAACCAAACCTTGGTAGGGGTGAGTGCAGATGGCCAGGGTGCTGTAACCCCAGATAAAGTTGCAATAAAAGTTGGCGAACCCCAGGAAGCGTTGCAGCTGCACCCTGGACGTAGGCTGAGGCCAATCCACCACCGCTCTCAACTTCTCGGGATCCATCTGGACACTCCCAGCAGACATGATGTAACCCAGAAAGGGAATGGTGGAGTGATGAAACTCACACTTTTCCATCTTAACAAACAACTGGTTCTCCAGAAGGTGCTGGAGAACCTGTCGGACGTGGAGCACATGTTCTTGGGGGAAGCGGGAGAAGACGAGGATGTCATCAATGTAGATGAACATGTCGTTCAACATGTTGTGGAGAACATCATTCACCAGAGCCTGGAACACGGCTGGGGCGTTGGTGAGGCAAAAGGGCATGACCAGATATTCGTAGTGGCCGCTGGCCATGTTGAAGGCAGTCTTCCACTCACTCCCCTCTCGTATCCGCACCAGGTGGTAGGCGTTAGATCCAGCTTGGAGAAAACAGTGGACCTCTGGAGCGGCTCGATGGCAGCGGAGTGAGTGGTAGCGGATAGCGGTTCTTCACAGTAATGTCATTGAGTCCCCAGTAGTCAATGCACGGGCACAAGGTCTTGTCCTTTTCTCCACGAAGAAGAACCCTGCACCTGCGGGAGAAGAAGAGGGACGGATAAATCCTGTAGCTAGGGAGTCCCCAATGTAGGTCTCTATAGCCTTGGTCTCAGGTCCCAACAGAGAGTACGTCGTGGTGCTAGGGAGAAGGTCAATCCCACGGTCATAGGGACGGTGGGGCGGAAGAGAAGTGGCCCGGGACTTGCTGAACACCTCCCGGAGGTCCTGGTACTCCACGAGAATGGCGGAGAGGTCCGGAGCAACTTCTGAGCCCCCAGGAAGACGTCCCGGGGCAGGTTGCGCTGACTTCAGACAATGGCCATGGCTGGAGCCAGGAGAATCCCAAAACCACAGGAATCTGGGGGGACTTGATGAGCAGGAATTGAATGGTCTCGCTGTGATTCCCTGACACACGCAGGTTGATGGGAGCAGTATTATGGGTCACCCGACCCATAGAGCGCACGTCCAGCGCTCTAACATCCATGGGAATGGAGAGGGGCTGAGTGGGGATGTTCAGCTCAGAAGCTAGTGTGGCATCCAAAAAGCTGTCATCGGCCCCAGAGTGAATGAGGACCCGAAGAGATTGACTTGTTCACCCACAGCAGAATGACATTAAAAGGGGTCCGAGTAAAGGGAAGCAGAAAAGTTCTCCACATGGCCCACCAGAGTACTCGCTCCTACCGTTGAGCTTAGTCTTTCACCAGGTAAGAGGACACAAAATGACCAAAAGTCGAAAAACCTTGGGTGCTCTCTGCAATGGGACCATCGGGACATCCAGGATGATTCGGAGGCGAGTGCAAGTGAGACGTGCAAGTGAAATCGAATTCTCTCCATCCGTCGTTCCCGCAATCGCCCATCAATGCGAATGGTCAAAGCAAAGAGGGAGTCAAGATCCGTGGGTAACTCCTGAGCAGCAAGCTCATCCTTAACCTCCTCTGAGATGCCGTGGGGCAAAGGTACAGGTCGGCAGGCAGAGGCAGGCAGAGGGGTCAGGCAAGGGTCAAAACCAGGAGGGTGAGAAAAAGAGAGACTGGGAAAAGCAGGAGCTGAGGCAAAACCACTGGTTGACTTGACAAATAAAACGAACAGACGAACAGAGAACACAGGTATAAATACACAGGGGATAATGGGGAGGATGGGCGACACCTGGAGGGGGGTGGAGACAATCACAAAGACAGGTGAAACAGATAAGGGTGTGACATACTTATACTCATTTCATATGATAAGCTCACATTTAAAATGCGTATGAGGGGTACTTTGGGGGCACTGGGCAGAGAAGGTGTGATTGGACAATGACCAAAAAAGGTTGAGAACCACTGGACTAGGTACGTATTTGATGGTATATTATAACAATTCCAACAAAAATCCTCCATTAGCCAAGATGTCCAATATATTCCTGTCCCATGCTTGCTAGCCCAAATATGTGCCATCACCTGTCTGTGGAGCCATTTCAGACTACTTAATGTCCATGCGAAGCACAACTTCCTACCCATAACTGTCTTTAGATTCACAATGAGAAAATAATTGAGTGTAAGCAAAGTAACTCCACTAGTCATGCATTGATAGGTAATTATGTGTCCAATGTATCAGATAATGTAAATGTAATTAATATTATATCAATCAATCAATCAGTCAAATGTATTCATAAAACCTTCTTACATCAGCTGATGTCACAAAGTGATGTACAGAAACCCAGCCTAAAACACCAAATAGCAAGCAATGCAGTAAAGAAGCACAATGGCTAGGACAAATTCCCTAGAGAGGCAGGAACCTAGGAAGAAACCTAGAGAGGAACCAGGCTGTGAGGGGTGGCCAGTCCTCTTCTGGCTGTGCCGGGTGGAGATTATAACAGTACATGGCCAAGATGTTCAAACGTACATAGATGACCAGCAGGGTCAAATAATAATAATCACAGTGGTTGTAGAGGGTGCAACAGGTCAGCACTGCAGGAGTAAATGTCAGTTGGAGTTTCATAGCCGAGCATTCAGATTAGAGACAGCAGGTGTGGAAGAGAGAGAGAGCAAACTGTATCAGAGCATCAAGTGTTGCAGCACCATGCTCAGGGACAGTTTCTCCCTCCAAACCTTAAGACAATTGATGAAAAATGAACTGACTCTTTGCTGCTATGGCAACTACTGTACTTTACTTAACTAACAGTTTTCATTGTATTGTGCACACTACACTGTATTCCGGCGCAATTTACAACTTTGATTTAGATTTAATTTGATCTAGTTTACCATAACCCTGTTCACTCTGTTATTATGAGGAAAATATGGAGTCATTTCGAAAGTTCTTAAGAGGCATGCATCTCACCAACATCAAATGTAATGTTTAAAACATGCAATCTAAGAAATGGACTGTCCTGCCACCCCCACCCCCCATCAGCCGCAAACAGCAATTTCAGTGTACCTCATGCGCCAGTTTGCAGCCCTGCAGCTGGAGTGTGGGGTGTCTTTGAGAGGGATTACCTTGGCTTTCCATAAATCCAATGCATGCTGGAAGGTAGTTATTGTATTTGAAATTGGAAATCAAACCATACATGTGTGTTTTTTTACTATGAGGAGTATTTTAATTTTTTCTTCTATCTAGACAGTTGATCTCTACCGGAAGCTCACAAACGAGTCACTTGAGGAGTTCAAACACAGGCAGTTTGAACGAGACACTGACCTCAGACGTAACAAAGTGTCCTCTCTGTCCATAGGTATGTCAATGATAACAATTAAAGAACAACTATAAAGTCTCAGTAAGCTAAGATTCTTATTTGAATTCAGTGTTCATAATTTATGAGGGGAAATATATCCAACCTCACTTGTCTTTCTTATATACAGTATATTCTATAATTTTCTTGCTAAATAGTAGTAATGTTTATGGCAATACCATTGCAAGCCTCTCAAAAACCCAACCCTTCGTCCAAGTTGTGGGAGGCGGAAACAGGTAAAGTACGGGATTGCCAGACACGACAAAGTTTTGTGGGTGGCTTTGCCACCTAGGCCTCTACATGTCAATGAAGGCCTGTCTGGATCCATGACACACTGGATAATGGGGCTCTGGTAACGCTAGGTTGAGCAATCATCTGCTTGGTGGATACTACTGATTACAGATACATTTACGAAGAAATTACAGCGTAATTGACCTATGCTTCCCAAAGTAATACCCTTGGAAATGTCCATTCCCTGTATCCCTAATAATTTTTTAGAATTCATTAATTTCATAATTGTTTTCAAGGAAAACAGTCATCAAATTATTGCAGCTGATGCCCTATTTTTACATCCCAGGAGGAAAAATATATTTTTTATGTGAGTCTGGAAGGAGAGTTTCACGCCCTGACCTGAGAGAGCCTTTTTTATGTCACTATTTAGGTTGGTCAGGGTGTGATTTGGGTGGGCATTCTATGTCCTTTTTTCTATGCTTTGTATTTCTTTGTTTTGGCCTGGTATGGCTCTCAATCAGGGACAGCTGTACGTCGTTGTCGCTGATTGGGAGTCATACTTATGCAGTCTGTTTTCCTTTGGGGTTTGTGGGTAGTTACTTTTCTGTTTAGTGTTTTGTACCTGACAGAACTGTTTGGCTGTCGGTTTCTTGTTTTTTTGTTTAAAGTGTTCAATCTTTAATAAATTCATGATGAGCACTAACCACGTTGCGCCTTGGTCTACTCTCTTCAATGACGGCCGTTACAGAACTACCCACCAACAGAAGACCAAGCAGCATGGTTTGGAGCATTGGGGGGAAGGATGGACATGGGAGTTGGAACGTCAACTCTGGGAGGACAAGCGAAGGGAGCTATGGGAACCTGAGAGGCAGCCCCAACATTTTTTTGGGGGGGGGCACACGGTTAGTTTGGCAGGGCCAGGGTTGAGCCCTAAGCCAACTCCCTGTGCTTACCAGAGGCAGCGTGGTACTGGTCAGGCCCCGTGCTATGGGGTGATGCGCACGGCGTCGAGGCCGAGTATCCACAGGCCGGTGTGCTCGGTGCCAGTGTCCTGCATTTGCCGGGGGGAAGTGGGCAACCAGCCAGTACGGGCGGTGCCAGTCCTGCGCTCGAGACCGCCAGTGCGCCTCTACGGTCCAGTGTATCCTGCTCCCCGCACTAGCCCTGAGGTGCGTGTCTTCAGTCTGGTGCCTCCAAAGACAGCACCACGCACTAGGCTTCCAGTGCGTCAGCCCAGTCTAGTACGTCCTGTTCTCGCTCCTCGCACTAGCCTTGGGGTGCGTGTCTCCAGTCTGGTACCTCCACTACCAGCCCCACGCACCAGGCCTCCAGTGCGTCAGCCCAGTCCAGCTCGTCCTGCTCCTGCTCCTCGCACTAGTCCAGTGGTGCGTGTCCCTAGGCTGGCGCTTCCTAAGCCAGCCCGACGCATCAGGCCTTCAGTGCGCAGTCCCCGTCCAGAGTGTCCGGCGACAGTGCCTCGTCCAGAGTGTCCGGCGACAGTGCCTCGTCCAGAGTGTCCGGCGACAGTGCCTCATCCAGAGTTTCCGGCGACAGTGCCTCATCCAGAGTGTCCGGCGACAGTGCCTCGTAGAGAGTCGCCCGCCTGTCCTCCGGCGCAGCCAGAGTCGCCCGCCTGTCCTCCGGCGCAGCCAGAGTCGCCCGCCTGTCCTCCGGCGCAGCCAGAGTCGCCCGCCTGTCCTCCGGCGCAGCCAGAGTCGCCCGCCTGTCCTCCGGCGCAGCCAGAGTCGCCCGCCTGTCCTCCGGCGCAGCCAGAGTCGCCCGCCTGTCCTCCGGCGCAGCCAGAGTCGCCCTCCAGTCCGGGGCCCGCGGCGAGGGACCCCGCTCTAGAGGCGCCACCTAAGTGGGGTGAGCCAGTGGTGGAGAGGGGTCTGCGTCCCGCTCCAGAGCCGCCACCACGGAGAAATGCCCACCCAGACCCTCCCCTATAGGTTCTGGTTTTGCGGCCGGAGTCCGCACCTTTGGGGGGGAGGGGGGGTACTGTCACGCCCTAACCTGAGAGAGCCATTTTTATGTCTCTATTTAGGTTGGTCAGGGTGTGATTTGGGTGGGCATTCTATGTCCTTTTTTCTATGCTTTGTATGTCTTTGTTTTGGCCTGGTATGGCTCTCAATCAGGGACAGCTGTATGTCGTTGTCGCTGATTGGGAGTCATACTTAGGCAGCCTGTTTTCCTTTGGGGTTTGTGGGTAGTTAATTTTCTGTTTAGTGTTTTGCACCTGACAGAACTGTTTGGCTGTCGGTTTCTTGTTTTTTTGTTTAAAGTGTTCTATCTTTACCTCTTGACGGTCGCCTAGGATAGGGGGCGCTACAGCGATTTTTGAAAAAAATTCGTGCCCATTTTAAACGGCCTCCTACTCAAACTCAGAAGCTAGGATATGCATATAATTAATACTTGTGGATAGAAAAGTTTCTAAAACTGTTTGAATGGTGTCTGTGAGTATTACAGAACTCATATGGCAGTCAAAACCCAGAGACAGATCGTAACAGGATGTGGAATTCTGAATTGCGGACTCAACTTCATCACTTTGCCTATAAATCACACCGTGAGCTATGGTTTATTGAGCACTTCCTTTTGCTTCCACTAGATGTCCCCAGTCTTTACAAAGTGGTTTGAGTCTCCTACTATGAAAACTGACAGAATGAGAGTCTGTGGAAAGTGGTCACATGGAGAGGGCCATCACCATTATGACACCGGCACCCCTGGCTACCCTCCCCTTTCGAAACGTTTAAAAAGACAATGCAACCGTCCCCCTTGAATCTTATTGGAGCTCTGGTTGAAAAAGGCCCTAAAGATTTATGTTATACAACGTTTGACATGTTTGAACGAACTTAACATTTTTTTTAAAGCATTTTGTTGAGAGAGAAGTCCCGTGCACGACGGTACTTTTGGAGCAGCCTTCAGAACGCGCTAGCAACAACAAGCTATTGGGACATAAAGGATTAACTTTTTTGAACGAAAATACATTTGTTGTGGACCTGGGATTCCTGCAAGTACCTTCTGATGAAGATAATCAAAGGTAAGGGATTATTGACAAGAGTAGATTTGATATGCGATTGTTCCAAGATGGCGCTGACCTGTAACGGTAGCCTATTTTTCTGAGTATCGCATCCCCTTTTATCGCAAAGTGTGATTACCCAGTAAAGTTATTTTTAAATCTGGCATTACAGGTGCTTTCAAGAGATGTTAATCTATAAATCTTAGAATGACAATAATACATTTTAAAAATGTTTTCAAATAGTAATTTAGTAAATTGTAGCGCTGTTTCACAGGATGCATTTGAGGGAAAATAGTTAGTCAACGTCATGCGCCGATGTAAAATGCTGTTTTTATATATAAATATGAACTTTATCGAACAAAAGAATGCATGTATTGTGTAACATGATGTCCTAGGAGTGTCATCTGATGAAGATTGTCAAAGGTTAGTGCTGCATTTAGCTGTTTTTTGGTTATTTGTGATGCATGTGGTTGGTCGGAAAATGGCTATGTGGCTACTTTTACGATATACTCCTCTAACATAATCTAATGTTTTGCTTTTGCTGTAAAGCCTTTTTGAAATCGGACAACGTGGTTCGATTCAGGAGAGGTGTATCTATAAAACGATATACAATAGTCCTATATTTAAAAAAAAATACAAAATTAATTTTGTAAAGAAAATGGTGATAGCATTTTTCGCTGGATTTTTGATCCCGCATACGGGATGAGCCCATCCAGAGGTTAATAAATTCATGATGCGCACTGACCACGTTGCGCCTTGGTCTACTCTCTTCAACAACGGCCGTTACAAACAGATTGGATGAAACTGCTTAATGAATATGGAGGACTTTTTTCACTCATACTTATTTACTTCATTTTACAGGGGTACATGAGATTTCAACCTGGGAATGTGCTGCGATCCAAACCCAAATCCCAGAATCTGGACATAACTGGTGTGTTTGGGATGGCGTGCAGGCACGAGCATCCTCTGAAGTTCCTTAACCTGAAGAGGAGAGAAGGAAGGATGGATGGATTATTTTAGTTATATATAACATTGGCTACGATGACTGATGTTGAACTGTCATTTCAGGCTTGCAAATGCTGTGTTCTTACTGGGGGACCTGAAAGCAATGCAGGGACCAAACATCACATTTCTTCATTAAGACATTGCTTGCCAGCTGAAAACTCATTTACAGGTACAATTAATAGATCAACCTATGTTAGCTATAATAATACGAGATAATGAATTTAATATTTAACCACCACCCTGTAGTAACAGATTCATGAATCACTTGATAAGGTTTTATGAATGGCTTGAAATGGATTGCTCCATACCTGCTTTGTAATCACAAGTAAAGTTTTACACAAAAATTCTAAAAATAACTTCTACACTAAATGATTTAGACATTTAGAAAAACAGTGCCAATCTGATGGTGGACACCACATTTGCAGTGCCAGCCTTTCATGCCTATGATGATGATGCTGACTGTCAGGTAATTTTTTCTCGATCATTTATTCTGTTAAACACTACTTTGTAGTTGCAGACAGTTGCCCTAACACTGTTAAGAAACAGCTAGTTGTAATTTGTTTTAGTCCCTTCATCATCACCCATTGTAATGCTCATTATGGTTTCTGATTGTACTTTACATTTCAGGTCACTGATGGTACCAGGTTTCTGACTGGTAGTTGGCTTGCTGACAGAGAACAGACAATTTGGGAAGATCACAAAAGAGATTTTGTGGTGTTGCCACCCTCACCAATGCCCTCCTCTACTACGCAGCCAGGGTCTGGGAGAAGCAAGGTATAAATGTAGAACTGGAAATCAGTTAAGTATTGAGATGACACATTGTTCAGGATTGTGTTGAAATAATTTTGCAACCCAAAAAAACGCTGACGTATTTTAAACAATCTATGAAATGTATGTTCACCTTCATATGTTATAGCACCGGCAATACAACTCCGTCGGCAGAAGGTCCTGAAGGAGGAAACCGAGGCAAAGTAGGAGTTCATGGTGCTGCTAAACAGCATTCCAGGTTAGATTCCATGTGTTTTGCTACTAATGTTTGTTAATATGTAATGATCCTTTTCTGCAAATTCAATCAGATCAAATGGAGGCTTTCTCCTATAGACCTTCTCTTTATGGAATGGTTTGCCAACATGAGAGAATCAGACTCGGTCTCAAACTTCAAGTCGAGACTGAAGCTTTCTCTCTTCTGTCAATCCTATAATTGATTGTAGTTTGGGTGAGAAGGTGAACGGAAAGGTACTAGCCCCCACCCATAAAACATGAAAGCCATCTGAACCTAGTCTTGAAGTGTTTGCACCCTCTATGGCCATTATGGTCTTTACCTGACCCTGCTGGTCATCTATGAACATTTCACCGTCTATAGCCATTATGGTCTTTACCTGACCCTGCTGGTCATCTATGAACATTTCACCCTCTATGGCCATTATGGTCTTTACCTGACCCTGCTGGTCATCTATGAACATTTCACCCTCTATGGCCATTATGGTCTTTACCTGACCCTGCTGGTCATCTATGAACATTTGAACATGTTTTTGTGTGCTCTATCCTGTTCTGATTATCCATCAGTCTGACAAGCATGCACACATTGAACCGCTTGTATTGTGCTTCTGCCTCTGCATTGCATTCAGGGCGATGTTAATGTTCACTTGCTCCGTAGGCATTGGTACAAGTTGTTGACTTCAGGAACATGTTGAAGGTGGTGTAGTGTGGTTTGAGCTGTAGCAGATAGAATAACGGTGGTTTTAAAAGAGACAGAGAAATACACTTTTGTTAAACTTGTGTTATATTCCTTTAAATACATGCTTTATGTATATACAAATGTTCCAAAATTGTTTGTAGTTATCACCTGACAGGGGACAATGGTGTTAAACCATATAATAAAGCTCAATTTTGAACAACAAAAAGAGGTCACCACCACTTGTTTTGGTATACAAGTGAGGAATGGGGTTAGGTAGATGTAACCCCTCTCAAATTACCATTGAATATCTTTCCAAATCCCAGACTGTATCTTTAATTAATACAATTGTGACCATAGTAGGAAAGCAGGATCCTTACCACGGGTTCTACAAGAGCTGACATGTAATTCATGTGTTCTCCCCTCGTCTTGTATTGCTCGTTGGCATGTATGATAGCCATGTCCGCGTATTTCTTCTTCTCCTGGCTCAGTGTGTTCAAATCAAATTAAATCAAGTTGTATTTGTCATGTGCGCAAGTTACAACTACTGTAGACCTTACCGTGAAATGCTTACTTACAAGCCCTTAACCAACAATGCAGTTCAAGAAAATATTTATTAAATAAACTAAAGTAAAAAATGAAATTAAAAGTAACACAATAAAATAACAACGGGGCTATATACAGGGAGTCAATGTGTGGGGGTACAGGTTAGTCGAGGTAAATTGTACTTGTAGGTAGGGGTAAAGTGGGGGTGGGGTGGTCAATGTAAATAGTCTGGGTGGCCGTTTGATTAATTGTTCTGCATTCTTATGGCTTTGGGGTAGAAGCTGTTAAGGAGCATTTTGGACCTAGACTTGGCGACTCCGGTACTACTTGCCGTGTGGTAGCAGAGAGAACAGTCTATGACTTGGGTGACTGGAGTCCATGCTATTTTTTGGCCTTCCTCTGACACCGCCTAGTATATAGGTCCTGGATGGCAGGAAGCTTGGCCCCAGTAATGTACTGGCCGTACACACTACCCTCTGTAGCACCTTAAGGTCAGATGCCGAGCAGTTAACATACCAAGCGGTGATGCAACCGGTCAGGACGATCTCAATGGTGCAGCTGTAAAACCTTTTGAGGATCTGGGGACCGATGACAAATATTTTCAGCCTTCTGAGGGAAGAAAAGAGATGTTGTGCCCTCTTCACGAATGTCTTAGTGTGTTTGGACCATGATAGTTTGTTGGTGATATGGACACCAAGGAACTTAAAACTCTCAACCTGCTCTACTACAGCCTCGTCGATGTGGACGTGTTCAGCCATCCTTTTCCTGTAGTCCACGATCAGGTACTTTGTCTTGCTCAGGTTGAGGGAGAGGTTGTTGTCCTGGCACCAAACTGCCAAGTCTCTGACCTCCTCCCTATAGACTTTCTCATCATCGGTGATCAGGCCTACCACTGTGTCTTCAGCAAACGTAATGATGGTGCTGGAGTCGTGCTTGGCAATGCAGTCATGGGTGAACAGGGAGTACAGGAGGGGACTAAGCATGCACCCCTGAGGGGCCCCCGTGTTGAGGATCAGTGTGGCAGATGTGGTTTCCTACCCTAACCACCTGTGGGCGGCCCGTCGGGAAGTCCAAGATCCAGAGGGAAGTGTTTAGTCCCAGGGTCCTTAGCTTAGTGAGGAGATTTGTGGGCACAATGGTGTTAAACGCTAAGCTGTAGTCAATGAACAGCATTCTCACATACAGTTGAAGTCATTAGTTTTCATACACCTTAACCAAATACATTTAAATTCAGTTTTTCACAATTCCTGACATTTAATCCTAGTAAGAATTCCCTGTCTTAGGTCAGTGAGAATCACCACTTTATTTTAAGAATGTGAAATGTCAGAATAATAGTAGAGAATGATTTATTTCTTTCATCACATTCCCAGTGGATCAGAAGTTTACATACACTCAATTAGTATTTGGTAGCATTGCCTTTACATTTTTTAACTTGGGCCAAATGTTTCGGGAAGCCTTCATCAAGCTTCCCACAATAAGTTGGGTGAACCATTCCTCCTGACAGAGCTGGTGTATCTGAGTCAGGTCTGTAGGCCTCCATGCTACCACACGCTTTTTCAGTTCTGCCCACAAATTTGCTATATGATTGAGGTCAGGGCTTTGTGATGGCCACTCCAATAGCTTGACTTTGTTGTCCTTAAGTCATTTTGCCACAACTTTGGAAGTATGCTTGGGGTCATTGTCCATTTGGAAGACCCATTTGCGACCAAGATTTAACTTCCTGACTGTTGTCTTGAGATGTTGCTTCAAAATATCCACATTATTTTCCTACCTCATGATGCCATATATTTTGTGAAGTGCACCAGTCCCTCCTGCAGCAAAGCACCCCCACAACATGATGCTGCCACCCCCATGCTTCACGGTTGGGATGGTGTTCTTTGGCTTGCTAGCCTCCCCCTTTAACCTCCAAAAATAACAATGGTCATTATGGCAAACAGTTCTATTTTTGTTTCATCAGACCAGAGGACATTTCTCCAAAAAGTACTATCTTTGCCCCTCTGTGCAGTTGCAAACCGTAGTCTGTCTTTTTTATGGCGGTTTTGGAGAAGTGGCTTCTTCCTTGCTGAGCAGACTTTCAGGTTATGTTGATATAGGACTTGTTTTACTGTGGATATAGATAATTTTGTACCTGTTTCCTCCAGCATCTTCACAAGGTCCTTTGCTGTTGTTCTGGGATTGATTTGCACTTTTCGCACCAAAGTACGTTCATCTCTAGGAGACAGAACGTGTCTCCTTCCTGAGCGGTATGATGGCTGTGTGGTCCCACGGTGTTTATACGTGCGTACTGTTGTTTGTACAGATGAACGTGGTCCCTTCAGGCATTTGGAAATTGCTCCCAAGGATGAACCAGACTTGTGGAGGTCTACAATTGTTTTATGAGGTCTTGGCTGACTTCTTTGGATTTTCCTATGATGTCAAGCAAAGAGGCACTGAGTTTGTTGGTAGGTCTTGAAATACATCCACAGGTACACCTCCAATTGACTCAAATGATGTCAATTAGCCTATCAGAAGTTCCTAAAGCCACAACATAATTTTCTGGAATTTTCCAAGCTGTTTAAAGGCATAGTCAACTGAGTGTATTAAAACTTCTGACCCACTGGAATTGTGATACAGTAAATTATAAGTGAAATAATCTGTCTGTAAGCAATTGTTGAAAAGATTACTTGTGTCATGCACAAAGTAGATGTCCTAACTGACTTGCCAAAACTATAGTTTGCTAACAAGAAATTTGTGAAGTGGTTGAAAAGCGAGTTTTAATGACTCCAACCTAAGTGTATGTAAACTTCGGACTTTAACTGTCGGTGTTCCTTTTGTCCAGAAGGGAAAGGGCAGTGTGGAGTGCGATTGAGATTGCGTTATCTGTGGATCTGTTGGGGTGGTATGCGAATTGGATTGGGTCTAGGGTTTCCGGGATGATGGTGTTTATGTGAGCCATGACCAGCCTTTCAAAACACTTCCTGACTACCGAAGTGAGTGCTACGGGGTGGTAGTCATTTAGGTTGATTCCCTTCACTTTCTTGGGCACAGGGACTATGGTGGTCTGCTTGAAACATGTAGGTATTACAGACTCAGTCATTGAGAGGTTGAAAGTGTCAGTGAAGACACCTGCCAGTTGGTCTGCTCATGCTCGGAGTTCACGTCCTGGTAATCCGTCTGGCCCCACAGCCTTGTGAATGTTGACCTGTTTAAAGGTCTTGCTCACATCGGCTACAGAGAGCATAATTACACAGTTGCCCGGAACAGCTGGTGCTCTCATGCATGCTTCAGTGTTGCTTGCCTCGAAGCGAGCATAGAAGGCATTTAGCTGGTCTGGTAGGCTTGCGTCACTGGGTAGCTCATGGCTGGGTTTCCCTTTGTACTCCGTAATAGTTTGCAAGCCCTGCCACATCTGACGTGCGTCAGCTCCGGTGTAGTATGATTCAATCTTAGTGCAATACACCAAATTAAAGCCTAACTTTTTGTTAATCTAGCCACCATGTCAGATTTCAAAAAGGCTTTACGGCGAAAGCAAACCATGCTATTATCTGAGGACAGCACCCCATCAAACAAACACATGACAATCATAATTCAACCCACCAGGCGTGACACAAATCTCAGAAATAACGATATAATTCATGCCTTACCTTTGAAGATCTTCTTCTGTTGGCACTCCAATATGTCCCATAAACATCATAAATGGTCCTTTTGTTCGATAAATTCTGTCGTTATATCTCCGAAATGTCCATTTATTTGGTGCGTTTTATTCAGAAAAACATTGGTTCCAACTCGCGCAACATGACTGGAAAATATCTAATAAGTTACCTGTAATCTTGATCCAAACATTTCAAAAAACTTTCCTAATACAACTTTAGGTATTTTTTTACGTAAATAATCGATCAAATTTAAGACGGGATAAACTGTGTTCAATACAGGATGAAAACAAAGTGGAGCGAGCTTTCAGGTCGCGCCCCAACCACAACAGTACACTAGACTCGACCCTCGTTCTGAACAGCCATACTTCTTCGTTACTCAAAAGAAAAACCTCAACCAATTTCTAAAGACTGTTGACATCCAGTGGAAGCGATAGGAACTGCAAGCAAGTGCCTTAGAAATCTAGATCCACATAGAAACCCATTGAAAACACTGTCACCTCAACAACAACAAAAATTCCTGGATGGTTTGTCCTCGGGGTTTTGCCTGCCAAATAAGTTCTGTTATACTCATAGACATAATTTTAACAGTTTTAGAAACTAGAGTGTTTTCCATCCAAATCTACCAATTATATGCATATCCTAGCTTCTGGGCCTGATTAGCAGGCAATTTACTTTGGGCACGCTTTTCATCCAAAATTCCTATCCTAAAAAAGTTAAGGACCCCGGCCACTAGGAGCACCGCTTCTGGGTCAGCATTTTCTTGTTTGCTTATGGCCTTATACAGCTCGTTGAGTGCGGTCTTAGTGCCAGCATCCGTTTGTGGTGGTAAATAGAAGGCTACGAAAAATATAGATAAACTCTCTTGGTAGATAGTGTGGTCTACAGCTTATCATGAGGCATTCTATCTCAGGCGAGCAATACCTCGAGACTTCCTTAATATTAGACATTGCTCACCAGATGTTATTGAAAAATAGACACACACACCCATCCCTTGTCTTACCAGATGTGGCTGTTCTGTCTTGCTGATGTATGGAAAACCCAGCCCGCTGTATATGATCCGTGTCGTTGTTCAGCCACGACTGGGTGAAACATAAGGTATTACAGTTTTTAATGTCCCATTGGTAGGATAGTCACGAATGGAGATCATCCAGTTTATTCTCCATTGATTGCACATTGGCCAATAGAACCGATGGCAGGGCGGGTTACCCACTCGCTGACAAATTTTCACAAGGCAGCCTGTATTTCCATCTTTTCTTCACGTAAATGACGGAGATTTGGGCCTGGTCTGGGAGAAGTAGTATATCCTTCGTGTCAGACTCATTAAAGAAACATCTTCCTCCAGTTTGAGGTGAGTAATTGCTGTTGATATCCACAAGCTCTTTTCGGTCATAAGAGATGGTAACAGCAACATTATGTACAAAATAATTTACAAACAATGCGAAAAATCACAAAATAGTACAGTTGGTTAGGAGCCCGCAAAATGGCATCCTTCCCTTCCGGCGCCATTATCAATCTTCTTGTACAATCAGTGTTTTGTACTGGTGTTTTGTACTGGTCTTTTTGTGGTGATTATCATGGTCGCTACAGTGAGCAGCAGAACAGTTAGAAAATGCTCCATCTTCCTCTTGTTGCTCTCACACAGTAGGACTGAATGGGACTCTACTCTGGGACATATACAGTATACCTTAGTTTGTTCCCAAACAACACTCCCTTTAAAATGCACTACTTTTGAACAGGGCAAAAATTATTCATGTCGATCATAGATGCTGCAGCACCCCTTGATAAATTGAAATTAAATAGCCAAAATTATATAGTTACTCCTGTTTGTGCATAAATAAATAAAATCATTCAAAATACTACACAAGTGAGGATCATTTATCCACAAAGGACCAATAGTTTCAGGGAAGGGATTCAGGGGGTATGCTAATTTGGTATAGAGCAGACCTAACTCACTCCATTAAATTAATCAAAACAGGAACATTTTACATCTGGTTATAAATTCAAAAGGAAATTATCTTATTAACAGAGAAAAATGTCCTCCTGTGTGCTACCTATATCCCCCCACTAGAATATCCATACTTTAATGAAGATAGCTTCTCCATCCTGGAGGGGAAAATCAATCATTTCCAGGCCCAGGGACATGTACTAGTCTGTGGCGACATAAATGCCAGAACCGGACAAGAACTTGACACCCTCAGCACACAGGGGGACAAACACCTGCCTGGAGGAGACAGCATTCCCTCCCCCATATACCCCTCTAGGCACAACTATGACAACATAACCAACACAAACGGGTCACAACTCCTGCAGCTCTGCCGCCCGCTGGGTATGTATGTAGTCAATGGTAGGCTTCGAGGGGACTCCTATGGTAGGTACACCTATAGCTCATCTCTTGGCAGTAGTGCTGTAGACTACTTTATCACTGACCTCAACCCAGAGTCTCTCAGAGCGTTCACAGTCAGCCCACTGACACCCCTATCAGATCACAGCAAAATCACAGTCTACTTGAACAGAGGAATACTCAATCATGAGTCATCAAAGCCAAAGGAACTGAGTAATTTTAAGAAATGCTATAAATGGAAGGAATGTAGTGTGGAAACCTACCAAAAAACAATTAGGCAACAACAAATTCAATCCCTTTTAGACAACTTCCTGGACAAAACGTTCCACTGTAATAGTGAAGGTGTAAACTTGGCAGTAGAAAATCTTAACACTATATTTGACCTCTCAGCTTCCCTATCAAATGTAAAAATGTCAAACTGAAAAACGAAGAAAATGAACAACAATGACAAATGGTTTGATGAAGAATGCAAAAACCTAAGAAAGAAATTGAGAAACCTGTCCAACCAAAAACATAGAGACACAGAAAACCTGAGTCTATGCCTTCACTATGGTGAATCACTAAAACAATACAGAAATACACTACGGAAAAAAAGGAACTGCACGTCAGAAATCAGCTCAATGTAATTGAAGAATCCATAGACTCTAACCACTTTTGGGAAAATTGGAAAACACTAAACAAACACAAAGAATGACCTATCCAAAATGGAGATGGGTAAACCACTTCTCCAATCTCTTTGGCTATATAACAAAGAACAAACAGCAAAAACATATACATGATCAAATACAAATCTTAGAATCAACTGTTAAAGACTACCAGAACCCACTGGATTCTCCAATTACCTTGAATGAACTACAGGACAAAAAAAAAACTCCAACCCAAAAAGGCCTGTGGTGTTGATGGTATCCTCAATGAAATTATAAAATATAAAGACAACAAATTCCAATTGGCTATACTAAAGCTCTAACGTCATCCTTAGCTCTGGCATTTTCCCCAATATTTGGAACCAAGGACTGATCACCCCAATCCACAAAAGTAGAGACAAATGTGATCCCAATAACTACCGTGGGATATGCGTCAACAGCAACCTTGGGAAAATCCTCTGCATTATCATTAACTGCAGACACATACATTTCCTCAGTGAAAACAATGTACTGAGCAAATGTCAAATAGGCTTTTTACCAAATTATCGTACGACAGACCACGTATTCACCCTGCACACCCTAATTGACAAACAAACAAGCCAACAAATTATACATACCTTGGTCTCAACATCAGCACCATAGGTAAACTCCACAAAGCTGTGAACGATCTGAGCGACAAGGCAAGAAGGGCATTCTATGCCATCAAAAGGAACATAAAATTCGACATACCTATTAGGATCTGGCTAACAATACTTGAATCAGTTATAGAACCCATTGCCCTTTATGGTTGTGAGGTCTGGGGTCTGCTCACCAACCAAGTATTCACTAAATGGGACAAACACCAAATCGAGACTCTGCATGCAGAATTCTGCAAAAATATCCTCCATGTACAACGTAAAACACCAAATAATGCATGCAGAGCAGAATTAGGCCGATAACCGCTAATTATCAAAATCCAGAAAAGATCTGTTAAAATCTACAACTACCTAAAAGGATGCTATTCCCAAACCTCCAATAACAAAGCCATCACCTACAGAGAGATGAACCTGGAGAAGAGTCCGCTAAGCAAGCTGTTCCTGGGGCTCTGTTCACAAACACAAACACACCCCACAGAGCCCCAGGACAGCAACACAATTAGACCCAACCAAATCATGAAAAAACTAAAAGATAATTACTTGACACATTGGAAATAATTAACAAAAAACAGAGCAACTAGTATGCTATTTGGCCCTAAACAAAGAGTACACTGTGGCAGAATACCTGACCACTTTGACTGACCCAAACTTAAGGAAAGATTTGACTATGTACAGACTCAGTGAGCATAGACTTGCTATTGGGAAAGGTCGTCGTAGGCAGACCTGGCTCTCAAGAGAAGACAGACTATGTGCACACTGCCCACAAAATGAGGTGGAAACTGAGCTGCACTTCCTAACCTCCTGCCAAATGTATGACCATATTAAAGACACATATTTCCCTCAGATTAAATAATTTGAAAACAAACCCGATTTTGCTAAACTCCCATATCTACTGGGTGAAATACCACATTGTGCCATCACAGCAGCAATATTTGTGACCTGTTGCCACAAGAAAAGGTCATCCAGTGAAGATCAAACACCATTGTAAATACAACCCATATTTATGTTTATTTATTTTCCCTTTTGTACTTTAACCATTAGCACATCATTACAACACTGTATATATACATAATATGACATTTGTAATGTCTTTATTCTTTTGGAACTTCTGTGAGTGTAATGTTTACTGTTCATTTGTATTGTTTATTTCACTTTTGTATATTATCTACTTGCTTTGGTAATGTTGACATGTGTTTTCCATGCTAATAAATCCCCTTGAATTGAATTGAATTGAGAGAGACAGAGACAGAGAGAAAGCATGAAAGAGAGGCGAGAGAGAGAGAGAGAGAGAGAACAGAGGAGAGAGAGAGAACCATTGGTATGGATCTTTACCTAATAACAGTTTTTGATTTTAACATGTTTGTTTTATTTGTAATGGCTCAGTAACATTTCCATTCAATTATTAATTATATACTTTCAGGGATTAAGTTGAGTGCTCACAGTCTGTTGAAAGAGCAAGCATGACCAAATGCTCTACTAGCATGTTGAACCAAGGTGGTGAGAGCCTTGGTTTAGAATTATCACCTCCTGTGATAGACACACACACACACACACACACACACACACACACACACACACACACACACACACACACACACACACACACACACACACACACACACACACACTACACAGCAGAACACACACACGCCTCACCAGCTAAATCAAATCAAATGTTATTAGTCACATGCTTCATTAACAACAGCTGTAGAATAACAGTGAAATGATTACTTATGGTTCCTTTTCAAACAATACAGATTTGAAGATAAATCTATATTTTTTAAGAATAGAAATAGTGAGGAATAAATACACAATGAATAACGAATAATAAAAACGAGTAAAAATAACATGGCTATATACAGGGGTACCAGTACCGAGTCGATGTCGCGGGGTACCAGATAATAACATGACTATATACAGGGGGTACCAGTACCGAGTCGATGTCGCGGGGTACCAGATATTAACATGGCTATATACAGGGAGTACCAGTACCGAGTCGATGTGCAGGGTGACGTGACGTTGCTACCATTAATGCGATGATGATTATTTTATCAAATCAAATAACTATGTTTAATTATTACGATGACTGACTAAATGAATCATGTAACAATTAACTCATTAGCAATCTTGGGGCACCACGGAAAAAGTTTTTTTAATGAGTTACCGTTTCCCGATTTAACTCAAGAATATCAGAATATATCATTATCATTTAGTCATCCATTAATTATTATTACCTCATATCAGTCTCATTCTGAAGGTCGCAAAATCTATTATATCTGCAGAAACCCTAGTCTACACGATGACCCAGCGATACACAAATGGGCTTAATTATTTATTTACTAACTAACTAAATAATCCCGCCAGAGGTCACAATGTCCTTTGTAGTTGTAGCAGGTTTTCCTTTGTTCTGGAAGTGTCTGTTAGAAATGATACATCAGACGTACCAATGGTTGTTTGGTAAAGCTCTTCATTGTGTCTTTGGTCAAAGTTCTAGATGACTTTACATGCAGAGCTGCAGGCGATGAATGTCTTAGTCTTCTTGACTCATTGGCAGGTCTCAATGGTTGATTATTCAGGGGTACAGCTAGAACCACTGAACACACCAGTAGCAACTCTGCATGTTTTGGTCTCTATTTAAATGGCAACCATTTCAACGTGTAGCCACGCTCCAAGAGTTCTGGTGTAATAGTTTTAAACCATTTGTAACGTCCGTCTTACCATCCGTATACTGGTCTAATGTACATTTTGTTAGGAGTCCTTTTTATAACGTCTTTAATGATATCACCAAACAATAAATGATCTGACATGATTGTTCTTCAAGTCCTTGCTGACCATTTTCCACATTATTTACGTTAGAAATATTGTTTCAATTTCCAACCTTTTGATGTTAATGTTTTTGGCAGAGTCTCCTTCTACACACAAAGGATTTTTGACTTCTCCATACTGCAGTGTGTAGTAGAGTGATGTTGTTCCCCTAGATTATGCACCAAGTTGCACGCAAGGACAGTTCAAGTAGGCCAGGGCAAGAGGGGATGTTAATAAGTTAATAACAATAATAATAATTCAATGTGTTTTCTTTATTTAATTACAGCAGCATAGTTAATGTTATTTTTCAGTGTACAAACATTTTTTGATATCTATATTGTAAATACACCTAATTGTAAAAGTTTGTATATTTTGGTTTGGTCCATCGCGGGTTATCCGTACTTGCGGACCCTGTTATCGTTCTCTTTTGCCGGACCTTCAGCTAGCAAGGTATGTTGTCCTTGGCGCCGTAATTTGGCAATATAAAACTGTGGTAAAGTTACATAAAGTGCTGTTACGCAATTATAGGGTTTGTTACAATGTGAACAATTATAAAGATTTATGTTAACTTTCACCAGCTCGCTAATTAGGGTACCTATTGTAACTCGGGAGTATTTGGGACCGTGTTTGAGTGAGTTGCTATGTGGTCACGCAGGTGCCCGAGAGCTGTGACTGCACCGAGGGCTAACCTATTGTGTGTTGTCTCTTCGTGTGCAGGTATGTCTTTTATTTTGTTCCGAATATGTTGTATATAATTTTAACTGTATTGTATAGTGTGCTGATGGGCACTGAATGTATGTATGCAGTTCCCGCTCTTTTGCCGGACCTTCAGCTAGCAAGGTGCCCGAGAGCTGTGACTGCACCGAGGGCTAACCTATTGTGTGTTGTCTCTTCGTGTGCAGGACCAATAAACATGATTCAACCATCATAATTCCAGTTGTGGCAGTGTCCTGATTAAAAGTACACAACGCAGAACGAACCACGCTACAAACTGGTGCCGTGACCTGCCGACTGGTCAGCTCGAGCCGACCCCCGGGAGCTGTGCATGTGGCTGAGGCGCACGACCTGCGCATGCGCATTTGTTGATGGTTTGCTGTAAGCTAATATATACTGTAAACAGTGAATGTGAGTGTAGCATATTCATTAGATACAGGTATTCGTGATTATTTGTATGTTTTTGATGAATTTGTTTATTGCAATTTTTTTTGGTATTTGAATGCAGTAAATTACCTGGTATTTTAGTGCCCTGTTGAGCCATGGTAGATTCTCAAGTCCATAGATTGAGTTATGCTGGGGATTTTAGTGTGGGTAGAGGGAGGCGTGTCCTTGCATTTACACCAAGTGTACAGTCAGCTCCTGGGAGTAGAGCGTTTGCTAGTCCTGAGTTTGCAAGCGCTGGGAGGGGTAGGCTGTTTGTTCCACCTGACCAGGGTATCCCACCTCTGTCTTTTGATGTACCATCATCCACAATCCTCAGTGATAATGGGACGCCTCCGAGTCAGCTTAGTGACATTATTAAGCAGATTGGTTCAGAGATAGGTGAATCTATCAGAGCAAGTTTACTGCAGTCTGGGGTTTCAAGTCTTTCTCCTGCCTGTCCCCCTCACCAACCCCAGCAGGTTCCCCTGCCTGAGCAGTGTGGGTCAACCTTTATTGATGCGTCCAAGCTGAATCTGGTTGTGAAGTCCGATGTTAGTCCTCCACCTTTCTTTAGGGGTGATGGCTCAGATAAGTGCTCTGTCCTGGAGTGGGAGGAGTTAATGGGAGTCTACTTAGAGAAGAGGGGTTACACTGGGTCTGAGAATGTTGGGGAGGTGATGTCTAGGCTCATGGGGAGGGCACGGGATGTGACCAAAGTCTGGATGCGTAACAACCCTGTTGTCACAGATGTTAAGGCGGTGTTCAGTGTTCTCAAGCAACACTTTGGGGATACTGTCTGCTCAGGTATGCCATTAGCTGATTTCTATTCAATCAAACCATATGCTAATGAGGGTCCAATAGATTTCTGGATTAGGCTTAACAAAGCTGCAGAGGCAGCCAAACAGTACCTTGTGAGTGAGGGCAGGACCTTACCCAATGAGTGCTCAGAGTTGGCAGTCATGTTTGTACGCAACTGTCCTGATAGAGAGTTGGCCCAAGTGTTCAAGAGCAAACCCATTCGTGACTGGACAGCCAGTGAGGTACAGGATCAGTTGGATGAACTGTTAAGGGAACGTAAAGCATGTAGAACACAACTTTCACAGCAGGTGGCTGCCGTCTTTGACTCCCCACAGGAGGGAGTGGGTCCTGAGAACAGACCTAAGGTGTCATCCTTTTCTCAAGGTGGCCGTGAACCAGACCAGGCACCATCTATATCTGAGGGTGAGACATTAGAGAAGGTTTTGACTTTGTTAGAGAAGGCTCTGGTCAGCAATACTCAGTCTGTGAACAGAGGGCCCCGTAAACAGTTCCACAAACGTCAGCGTGAGTGCGCCGTCTGTGGAAGCACTAATCACTGGACCAAAGCTCACTGTCAGATGCACCAGCTGTGCTTCAAGTGCTTCTCTCCGGGCCACATGAGCTTTGACTGTAGTGAGGCTGGGCAGCGACAGAGCCCTGGATGTGGACAGACTGGCAGATCTCAGGAAAACTAGAATGCCTCCATTCTGAGGAGGGCAATGTGGGGCAGTCTTATTTTTCCTCCACTGATGATGATATCCAATCTGTTTATTCTTACTTTTGTGAGTCAGTACCCAAGAACAACACAGTCATTTTTCAGAACACAATGAGAATTACGCAGAATGACAGTTTGTTTTACACCTCCGTGCTAGTACAGGATAAAGTTGAGGTGAAGGGGATGTTAGATAGTGGGTCCATGGCTACTACTCTGACCGCAGATATTGTACCTCGGTTGAGGGAGGCAGGAGTGGTAGAGGGGAACTTTCTAGCTCCTTCAGATATTATCCTGGTGGGTTGTGGTGGGAAGCAAACTAGCCCAGTGGGCATGTGTGATTTAAAAATTCAGCTTTATGGTTTCAGCTATGTAGTCCCAGTGCTTATTGTAGATGGGCAGGTTGATGAACTCATTGTGGGCACTAATGTGTTGAAGTCTTTGATTAGACAGTTCAAATCAAATGACAGCTACTGGCGGGTGGTGGGTACACCAGGTTCCTCTAGCCAGTGCGATGACAGCCACTTCCTGCGTCTCCTGTCAAATCTGGAGAGATGGAGAGGAGACTCTATCCCAGATAAAGTAGGCACCATTAAGTTGAAGAGAGCAGTAACACTCCAACCCATGAGTGAGCATCTAGTGTGGGGCCGCCTACCCCCAAAGACAAAACTCTCTGTGGGCAGTACTGTTGTTGTCGAGCCCAGCACGTCTCGTTGTGTGAATCGACACATACTAGTGGGGAGAGTAGTTACGCCTCTATGGGGGGATGGATGGCTACCTGTGAAGATAGTGAATCCAACAACATCACCAGTTACCCTGAGACGAAATGCTAAAGTGGCGGATGTGTATCCTTGCATTGCATTAGAGGATTTTGATGATGTCAAGCAGCAAGCAGCTTACCAGAACGTGGCTAAAGTTCAATGTGACAGCTCGCACGGCAGTCTGACAGCTAAGAGTTCAGTTGGTGGCAGTGTAGTTCATGGCAACAGTACACTGAGCAATCTTGGACTTCAAGGCCTGTCTGTTGAGGAGTGTCCAGTTTCACAGTTCTGGAAGGATAAACTTGTCAATTTAATTGGGAAGTATGACACAGTGTTCTCTAGACATAGCCTAGATTGTGGTGAGGCAAAGGGGTTCTGCCATCGCATACGGCTGACTGATGACCGCCCATTTCGATTACCTTATCGTAGGCTTTCTCCAGCTCATTACCAAAAACTCAGGGAAACACTGGATGATATGGAGGAAAAGGAAATTGTCAGAAAATCAAGCAGTGAGTATGCCTCACCATTGGTGCTGGTATGGAAAAAGAATGGGGACTTGCGCCTATGTACTGACTTTAGGTGGTTAAATGCCCACACTGTAAAGGACGCTCATCCCCTGCCTCATCAGGCTGATGTACTGGCCGCGCTGGGAGGTAATGCCTTCTTCAGCACAATGGACTTGACGTCAGGGTATTATAACGTGCCACTGCATGAAGAGGACAGGAAATACACGGCCTTTTCCTCTCCTTTAGGCCTGCACGAGTACAATCGGTTGCCTCAGGGCCTCTGCAACAGCCCGGCTACATTTATGAGAATGATGCTGACCATTTTTGGTGACCAAAACTTTCTAAGTCTCCTTTGTTATTTGGATGATCTGATGGTTTTTGCTAAGACTGAGGAAGAGAGTCTGCAGAGACTTGAGATGGTTTTTCAGCGGTTGCAGGAGCACAATCTTAAACTGTCTCCGTCTAAGTGCAAGTTTTTGAGGAGGTCTGTTAAGTTTTTGGGTCACATCATTTCTCAGGAGGGTGTAGCCACTGACCCTGCTAAAGTTCAAACTATTTTGAACGTGACTGAGAGCGAGATGATGGAAGCTGATGGTGTCACTCCGTCTCCTAGCAAAATCCGTTCTTTTCTTGGTATGGTAGTATACTATCAGCACTACATTGAGAATTGTTCCATGGTTGCTAGGCCATTGTTTCAGCTAACTACAGGTCAGAAGAAGCCTAGGAGAGGCAAGGGTGGGAGGAGGCCTGGTCCCTCTCGCAGGCTCACTGCTGCAGACTGGACTGCCGAATGTCAACTCGCTTTTGAAGCTTTGAAATCAGCACTAGTTGACCAGGCACTGCTGGCTCATCCAGATTTTTCTCAGCCATTTTTACTTTCTGTGGATGCATCTACTAGTGGTTTGGGAGCTGTACTATCCCAAGTGCAAGATGGAACGGCAATAGCCAGGCCAATAGCTTTTGCTAGTAAATCTCTTAATCATGCACAATCCAAGTATCCTGCTCACCGGCTGGAATTTCTAGCCATGAAATGGGCCATTCATGATAAATTCAGCCATTGGCTGCGAGGGCATAAGTTTACTGTGTGGACCGACAACAATCCACTCAAATATATTCTTACAAAGCCGAGACTTGATGCATGCGAGCAGAGATGGGTTGCAAAGCTGGCACCCTTTGACTTTGATATCCAGTACATACCAGGTCCCAAGAATGTCGTTGCTGATGCTTTGAGCAGAGAGCCATTTGTCCGCTCCACAGTTCTGCACCGACTGACAAGAATTCCATATGATGTCCTGCTGGAGGAAGCCAGAGGTCTTCGAGTGGATGATGTTCAAGACATGCTCCGCCTCTCCTGTGAACAGCCCGAGGCTGGCTGTGGAACGTCTATGGCTCCTGGGAGTGAGTTAAGTAGAGCTGGAGACGATGTCAGTGGGTTGGTTTCCTGTGAAGAGGTGGCTGCTGTCCTCCATGCTCACCGCCGATGGGATGATGGTGCCACGGTGAGGGCCATTTCACATGCGCAGCACCTTGAGAAGTTGATGTCCATGGGTCAGAGCCCTTTACCTGTCTTTACACACAAGGAGCTGTATGATAACCAGTCACTGGATCCTGTCATCAGCAGAGTCATGTTCTTTGTAGATAGAGGCCGGCGCCCATCTAGGAGAGAGCGAGTCCTTGAAGCTAATGAAACAGTTTATACTCTAAGACAGTGGGGAAAACTCACCTCGCGGTTAGGGATTCTGTATCGTGTCTCAAAACACCCAGTGAGTAAGAAGAAAATATTCCAGTATGTTGTACCTGTGTCTTTGAGGGGCCTTGTGTTGAAGGGAGTTCATGATGATGCTGGTCATCAGGGTCAGCAGCGCACATTGTGGCTTACGAGACAGCGGTTTTACTGGAACTCTATGGAAAAGGATGTCAAGGAATACGTGGCCCACTGTAAGAGATGCGTGTTGAGTAAAGCACCTGAGCCTGAAGCAAGAGCTCCACTTGTCTCCATTGTGACAACGGCACCTTTGGAACTTGTGTGTATTGATTTCTGGACTGCAGAAGATTCAAACAACAAGTCTATTGATGTGTTAGTGGTGACTGATCACTTTACTAAGCTGGCATGTGCGTATCCGTGTCCAAACCAGTCTGCTAAGACTGTGGCTCGTGTTCTCTGGAATAATTTCTTCTGCGTTTATGGGTTCGCTGATTGTATCCATTCTGACAGGGGTGCTAACTTTGAAAGTTCACTTATTGCAGAATTACTTTAGTTATCTGGTGTTGGAAAGTCCCACACCACACCGTATCATCCCATGGGGAACGGTCAAGCAGAACGTCTAAATCGCACGCTGGGTGGGATGATTAGAGCTCTGCCAGCTAGGTCCAAGGCTAAATGGCCTCAGATGTTGAACACATTGACATTCTCCTATAACTGCACTGTTCACGAGACTACTGGGTTTCCACCCTTCTTCTTGATGTTTGGACGCACCCCTAGGTTGCCAGTAGATGTTATGTTTGAAAGTGTGCTGTTGGATGGGGACACGGTCGATGTGGATAAGTATGTCCAGTCTTTGGGTGAGGATCTGAGAGAAGCCATGACATTGGCTCAGCAGCATGCAAGTAAGCAACAAAAGAGACAAGCCGAGGTCTACAACAGACGGTCGAAGGGTCATTCGGTTGAGAAGGGAGACAGAGTTCTACTTGCTAACAAGGGAGAGAGGGGCAAGAAGAAACTGGCTGATCGCTGGGACAGTGCGGTGTACATAGTTGTTGCGAAGAACAGCTCACTGAACACATATCGTATACAGCACCCTACCACTGGGCGCATCAAGACGGTGCATAGGAACCTGATTATGCCAGTCAACTTTCTGCCTTTGCCTTCATGGGAGGAACCTGAGAGTCACGGATATCTATCGAGTGGTGACGTGTTCTCTGAGATGTCTGCAGCGTCCAGCAAAATGGATGGGAGTGACGCAAGGACTGTCCACTGGGTAGCAAGCCTTCCTGAGTCTTCTGGGAGGATATTCCAAGAAGATGGTGTAGTCCCAGTTGATGGAAGTGAAGTGGAACGGCCATATGACGTCCCCTTGAGTGAGGTGTGCTCAGTAGAAGTGGACCAGAGAGAGATTCCCAAAGCCTACAAGAGTTCTGATGGCGAAACTCCATTCAGTGGGGATGGTGCTGTGACAGATGTTAACTTGGTTGAAGATGCTTTGTCAGTGTGGTCTGTGGCAATCTACCAGGATTCTGATCAGTCGTCTGACGCTACTAGTGTTGAGTCTGTAACTGAAAGTGTGCTGGCTCCGGATAGGCCGAGTCAGTTAGTCACGGCTAGTGGTCATCAGCTAATCTTAGCCTGGTCAAGTCCTGCCAGTCTGCACAGCGCGTTTCAACCCAGAACTTACCGGACTGCTCTTTCTCCACATCTCTGGTTTCCTACCACAAGCTCTGAACCTTTTCACCTGGATCATCGCAGCTTGCTAGCTGCTATCTGAGTGGCTACCCCCTGGCTAATGTCTCTGTCCCGAAGCAAGCACCAGTGAGCCTGGAACTAGCCTCGTGCTAGGCCCATCCCCCAGCTAGCTGAAGAGGTCCATCAGCCACTCCTTGGGCTACAATACATATTTTGCCAATTGGCCTGGACAATTTTTTATGCCGACACGGAGCCCCGCCGATTCCACCATGACTGGTCTACGGACGTAATCCGCCCAAGGGGTGTAAACAGGCTCCTCCGTCGCGACGTCCCCTGAAGGCCCATCAGCTAGCCTGCTAGCCGCGGCCCGCTAGCTCTCTAGAGCAAATCAGTCTGCTAGCTGAAGAGGACCGTCAGCCAATTTCTTGGGCTACAATACCTATTTTGCCAATTGGCCTGGACCCTTTTACTGCCTAGATGGAGCCCTGGCCAAGGCTTTCAACTCCGTCCATCACCACATTCTTATCAGCAGACTCAACAGCCTTGGTTTCTCAAATGACTGCCTCACCTGGTGCACCAACTACTTCTCAGACAGAGTTCAGTGTGTCAAATCGGAGGGCCTGTTGTCCGGACTTCTGGCAGTCTCTATTGGGGTGCCACAGGGTTCAATTCTCAGGCTGACTCTTTTCTCTGTATACATCAATGATGTCGCTCTTGCTGCTTCTAATTCTCTTATCCACCTCTACACAGATGACACCATTCTGTTTACTTCTGGCCCTTCTTTGGACACTGTGTTAACTAACCTCCAGATGAGCTTCAATGCCATTCAACTCTCCTTCCGTAGCCTCCAACTGCTCTTAAATGCAAGTAAAACTAAATGCATTATTTTCAACCGATCGCTGCCCGCACCTGCCCGCCTGTCCGGCATCACTACTCTGGACGGTTCTGCCTTAGAATATGTGGACAATTACAAATACCTAGGTGTCTGGTTAGACTGTAAACTCTCCTTCCAGACTCACATTAAGCATCTCCAATCCAAAATTAAATCTAGAATCGGCTTCCTATTTCGCAACAAAGCATCCTTCACTCATTCTGCCGAACATACCCTTGTAAAACTGACTATCCTACCGATCCTTGACTTTGGCGATGTCATCTATAAAATAGCCTCCAACACTCTACTCAGCAAATTGGATGCAGTCTATCACAGTGCCATCCGTTTTGTTACCAAAGCCCCATATACCACCCACCACTGCGACCTGTATGCTCTCGTTGGCTGGCCCTCACTACATATTTGTCGCCAAACCCACTGGCTCCAGGTCATCTATAAGTCTTTGCTAGGTAAAGCCCCGCCTTATCTCAGCTCACTGGTCACCATAGCAGCACCCACCCATAGCACGCGCTCCAGCAGGTATTTCACTGGTCACCCCCAAAGCCTATTCCTCCTTTGGCAGCCTTTCCTTCCATTTCTCTGCTGCCAATGACTGGAAAGAATTGCAAAAATCCCTGAAGCTGGAGACTCATATCTCCCTCACTAACTTTAAGCATCAGCTGTCAGAGCAGCTCACAGATCACTGCACCTGTACACAGCCTATCTGTAAATAGCCCATCCAACTACCTCATCTACCTCATACTTTGCTTTATCTTGGCCAGGTCACAGTTGTAAATGAGAACTTGTTCTGAACTGGCCTACCTCGTTGAATAGAGGTGAAATAAAAACATAATAAATGTACTATACATAGTGTCTTCAGAAAGTATTCATACACCTTGAATTATTCCACATTTTGTTGTGTTACAGCCTTTCAAACTCACCACATATGATGCTACTGTCTATTATCTATCCTGTTTCCTAGTCACTTTACCCCTAACTCCTGTATATATTGTGTTACTGGTATGGCTCTGTGCCTAATCACTAGAGCTATGTACAGTGCCTTCTGAAAGTATTCAGACCCCTTAACCTTTTCCACATTTGTTACGTTACAGCCTCATTCTAAACTGGATTCAATAATTTTTTCCCCTCATGAATCTACACAAAATACCCCGTACTGACGAAGCAAAAACAGGTTTTTAGAAATGTTAGCAAATTTATAAAAAAATCCGAAATTGAAATATTTACATAAGTATTCAGAACATTGAAGCACCTTTGGTAGCGATTACAGCCTCAAGTCTTTTTCTCCCATTCTTCTCTGCAAATCCTCTCAAGCTCTGTCAGGTTGGATGGGGAGCGTCACTGCATAGCTATTTTCAGGTCTCTCCAGAGATGTTCGATCGGGTTGAAGTCCGGACTCTGGCTGGGCCAATCAAGGACATTCAGAGGCTTGTCCCAAAGCCACTCCTGCATTGTCTTGCCTGTGTGCTTAGGGTCGTTGTCCTGCTGGAAGGTGAACCTTCACCCCAGTCTGAGGTCTTGAGCACTCTGGAGCATGTTTTCATCAAGGATCTTTCTGTACTTTGCTCCGTTCATCTTTCCCTCGATCCTGACTAGTCTACCAGTCCCTGCCGCTGATAAACATCCCCACATTATGATGCTGCCACCACCATGCTTCCCAATAGGGATGGTGCCAGGTTTTCTCCATACATGACACTTGGCCTTCAGGCTAAGAGTTCAATCTTAGTTTCATCAGACCAGAGAATCTTGTTTCTCATGGTCTGAGAGTCCTTTAGGTGCCTTTTGGCAAACTCCAAGCGGACTGTCATATGCCTTTTACCGAGGAGTGGTTACATCTTGTCAGTCTACCATAAAGTCCTGATTGGTGGAGTGCTGCAGAGATGGTTGTCCTTCTGGAAGGTTCTCCCACTTCCACAGAGGAACTCTGGAGCTCTGTCAGAGTGACCATTTGAGTTCTTGGTCACCTCCCTGACCAAGGCCCTTCTCCCCCAATTGCTCAGTTTGGCCGGGCGGCCAGCTCTGGGAAGAGTTTTGGTGGTTCCAAACATCTTCTATTTATGAATGAATGAGGCCACTGTGTTCTTGGGGACCTTCAATAATGCAGACATTTGTTGGTACCCTTCCCCAGATCTGTGCCTTGACACAATCCTGTCTTGGAGCTGTATGGACAATTCCTTCAACCTCATGGCTTGGTTTTTGCTCTGACATGCACTGTCAACTGTGGGACCTTATATAGATAGGTGTGTGCCTTTCCAAATCATGTCCAATCAATTGAATTTACCACAGGTGGATTCCAATGAAGTTGTAGAAACATCTCAAAGATGATCAATGGAAACAAGATGCACCTGAGCTCAATTTCGAGTCTCATAGCGAAGGGTCTGAGTACTTATGTAAATAAGGTATTTCAGTTTTTTATTTGTAATACATTTCCAGAAATTCTACAAACTTGTTTTCGCATTGTCATTATGGGGTATTATTATTGGATTTTTCACCATTGCAACCACTTGTTAGTATAAAATTGAAGATGATGTGCGTTTATTTTTTTGATCGAATTCAATAATATATTTGTAGATGCTGTGTTTTAATTTACTGTAGTGATGGACAGCTGGAGGCATTTTGAAAACATGTTTTCAAACACTTGTTTTTCACAAGTGTATTAGGTTGTGAACTCTACAAACAACGTTTCCATGATGGGCTATTAGCAGGACAATAGACTCTTCATACCTCCATTTATTTACAAAATGGTGGTCTAATAGCTCGGCTAGGTGTGAAAAATCCCTCTCAACTTGCAATGTATTTGATGTTTAAGTACTCTAAAGTTGTACATTTCTAACTCAAAACCTCAATCAACTGCAAAATGTCGGATAAAACATATACTCTACAGTATTTGTTCATCAACATCTTAATGCTTTCGTTAATAAAATAATGATAAAAAGACTCTTTCAAAATGCAGCTTATTTCAACTACTGTACACCTCAGCTACATTTTAGTTGCACTTCCCCCAGCTCCATGACCACGGGTAAAACCTTGCTGAGATGATCAATGTATTTGTTGCATTGTTGTATCATCAGTTTCTCAAGCCAAAACATCTTGATGGCCTTCACCAGTTCATATTTGCTTGTTGGCTTGGCTGAGTTACGGATGAATGATTTCAGTTAATGCCAAACAAGTTTGATCAGGAGACCTACATGTAGAGATGAAAAAAATATTTATAGGTATACTGTAGGCCTACCGTGGACGATGTGAGTCTCATTAGTGTTGAGTAATGTGCTGTTAAAAGTCTTACTCTGCTGGTGTCTTGACCCAGTTTATGACCTCATTTGCAACGCAAACACGGGCGGCAGTGTGTTTTGGGTCATTGTCTGCATTTGGAGAAAAAAATGACATTACCCTAACAGGCAACACTAGGTAAAATAAATGTGTGTAAATAGGCCTAAACATAACAAAATATTGCTATAATCCTACCTTGAAAGAAAAAATGTGGTCCCAAAAACACTTCTCTGACATAGGGTCCAGCATATGTCTTGATTATGTCATTGGGCATAATGTCAAGTTATTTGTTTGTCAGACGAATCATTGGGTCGAAACTAGACAGTACAAAACAAGAGAACACGTGATTAATGTTCTGGAAAAAAATGTTCTGGAAAAAAATGAATATATATATATATATTTTTTTATATATATATATATATATATATATATATATACATATGTCAGAGCCTTTCCATAAGTCAATTCAAGTTTCTTCAACTGTCTTCTGACTCTGATTAGTGTGATGTTGATGTTGAGCCGTGATGCCAGCAGATTCCAGACTGCCTTTGCCGATCGCTTATCATCTTCAACCATCAGTGAGTTGATGGCTTGAACAGTCTCACTGGAAATGGAATTCAATGTAAAAATGTGCAACATACTATAAAGACCAAGCATTATTTTTAGCATTATTAGGTCTACTTTACAGTATTTTAGCCTACTGTACCTGTTAATTTTCCTGGGCTTTTGCGTTCGGCGTGACACAGGCACCTGATGATAGAATTTGCGAATAGCACCATCCGTGACCATAATCCTCAAGTCTAACAGTATTCTACCAACATGTTTAATTATTCAAGGCTCCTTTCTCTTCTATGTGCTGGAGTCCTTTTAAGAATTCAAAATAAGCCATCCACCCTTGATGGGCTATCAGCAGGACAATAGACTGTTACTGAGTTTAGGGACTTTAAATGTATTAATGGATGTTTGCAAGGCATGTCACTTCTCCCATCTCTTTTGCATAGCCCACCAAATGCATTGTTTTCTAACCACATCTAGATGGATCTATAACGAATTACTATGGGAATAAATATCACTGAATGACAGAAATATTGGAATAAAGTAGCTAATGAAGGCAACAATTGGTTGCTTACTGGAACACCTAAAGTCATCCAATTGTTATAATAGGATTTGAAGCAATAACCCACCTACGTGTGGTCAACTATTTCAGCACGGTTTTGCGTTGCTCTGAGAAAAGCATGGGTACTGGTCTTGATAAATCAATGAGATTTTTTTTCACTGAATGTCCGATTGGGTATTGGTTAGCCTACAATTAGGGTGTGGAAATGTTAGGATTATTTTGCTCTTCAATCGCAGTCACTTAGTAGCCACAGAGCTACAAAATAGTAGTCGTGACAATACAGGGATTACCTCTTTCAAGAATAATCTGTTTTTGTTACTTACCCTGCTGGATTTAAAACTGCATTCAGGGCGATGTTTGTGTTCACTTGCTACGTTGGCCATGGTACAAGTTGTTGACTTCAGGAACATGTTGAATAAGGTGTAGTATGGTTTGATCTGTAACAGAAGGTCGTTTGAAAGTGACCGACAAATACAGAGAGAAATGGTAGCGTCACTTTAGTTAAACGTATGTTATATTCCTGCAAATACATGGTTTCTGTAAATAAAAATGTTCCAACATTTTTGGTAATTATCACCTGATGGGGGACAATGATGTAAAACCATGTAATAAAGCTCCGTTCTGGGATTTGAAAAACAACAAAACAAGGTCCCCGCCACTTGTTTTTGTCACACCCTGATCGGTTTCACCTGTCTTTGTGCTTGTCTCAACCCCCTTCTAGGTGTCGCCCATCTTCCCCAGTGTATTTATACCTGTGTTCTCTGCTTGTCTGTTGCCAGCATGCTTTCCCGTCTTCCTGTTTTCTCAAGTTTCTATTTCCTATTCTCCCCTCTTCTAACCATTGTGCCTGCCCTGACCCGAGCCTGCCTGCTGTTCTGTACCTGCCTGACTTTGACCCGATTACGAACCTCTGCCTGCCCTGACCCAGAGCCTGCCTGCCGTTCTGTACCTTATTGACTCTGCCATGGATTACGGACCTCTGCCTACACTCAACCTGTCTTTGGCCTTGCCCCTGTTTGGGTCTGCCCCCTGTTTGGGCCTGCCAACGGTTTGGGCCTGCCCCCTGTTTGGGCCTGCCCCCTGTTTGGGCCTGCCCCCTGTTTGGGCCTGCCCCTGTTTGGGCCTGCCCCCTGTTTGTGATTCTAGCTGTCTGCATCTGGGTCGTATCCTGAGTTCTGATAGTTTTGGCATACAAGGGATGTTATTTTTGTTTCATTTAACCTTTATATAACTAGGCAAGTTAGTTAAAGAACAAATTCTTATTTACTATGACGGCCTACCAAACGGCCTCCTGCGGGGACAGGGGCTGGAATTAAAAATACAAATAAATTAAATAAATAGACATCTTTCCCAATTGCAGAATGTGGCTTTATTTAATACAATTAATACAATTATGCCTATATTAGCAAAACATTTACTTACCACGGGTTTTCCTTGCATTGACATGTAATTCATGTGTTCTCCCCTCGTCTTGTATTGCTCGTTGGCGTGTACGATAGCCATGTCCACGTATTTCTTCTCCTCCTGGCTCAGTGTGTTGTACTGGTGTTGACCTGTTGTGGTGATTATCAGGGTCACTACAGTGAGCAGCAGAACAGTTAGAAAATGCTCCATCTTCCTCTTGTTGCTCTCACACAGTAGGACTGAATGGGACTCTACTCTGGGACATATACAGTATACCTTAGTTTGTTCCCAAACAACACTCCCTTTAAAGTGGTCAAAAAAGGTCAAAATTAGGGCACTATATAGGGAATAGGGAGATATTTGAGACACTGACCTTGTCTCTCCAGCTGTGTAACACGTTAAACCAGAGATTTCATCAGTCATCATTACATATTAAAATGAGTGAAATTTCAAGTGAAACATGTTTGTTTATTTTGACAGGTATCCTATTTTGTATGTGTGGTATTTGTTTCAGACAAAGTCCGCTTGATAAGGGACGGCCAAAGGTAAAACCCTGCAGTAGGGCAATAATTGTGTATGTCAATCAAAGATGCTGTAGCACCCCTTGGTAAATTGAAATGAAATAAATTAAAATGAAATTATATAGTTAATCCTGTTTGTACATAAATAAATAAAATGATTAAATATACTACACAAGAGGATAATTTATCCACAGGGCACCAATAGTTTTGTTTACAAATAAAAGTGGAGGGCAAATGGCTTTCATCTGATCACTGGGGTGAATAGTAACTCTCTCTCTCGTGCTTTTTTCCTCTCTCTCTCTCTCTCTCTCTCTCTCTCTCTCTCTCTCTGCTGCACACGACTATGACATACCATGACACATCTATTTTGTCCTCCTTCAATATTTCACAAAGGAAATAAGGCTTTTATGAATCCTTTCAATTCTTAAAATATATTCTGGAGTTTCTTTCAAGAGCTATAGGCTGTACGCATGAATCTTTTCAGCCAGCACTTAAGAATGTGATAAAGCAGGCAGGCAATTTATGGCTTCATTAAATATAATCATTTGTAAAGAGTAGGGTAAATTAGATGTCACGTAGGTTTGTGTATGGTGCAACTGGGGTGTATTCAGTGATGTGAAATGTTCTGAACATTACAGATAGAAATAGAATAGATAGAATAGGAAATCATGTCAGATCTATCTGACAGTCATATATATCTACATTATCCATTTCTATCTGAACTCTAAGTAACATTTCCTCTTCCTGAACAGTCCCCTTGTATAATGGCTGGGGAATATCTCAACTCAAGATTTCTTAGTTTGAATTTAAGTGAGATTCAGCATCTGTATATTTCAATCAAATGATCTCGGATATGTCTAGCTTATAGTCCTGCTATGTACTGTAGGTGGAAGGCTGCTGGGTCGGTGTCCTACTGCGATTGCTCTCGTTGCTTAGGGATTAATGCTACAGCAGCTATATACACAGGTTCTAGACATAGTAATCATTGTTAGACTCTGTTCATCATAATTGCCTCTCGATTCCCCTTGTTCCCCCCGTAGTCAGTAGAGAGAAGAAAGGGTTTTAGTTGTTTGCGGTTTTCTACACTGATGGATACTTTGCTACCGGCTTTATTGGCTTTTTGTGAGCAGGGATCTCATGAAAGTAACCAATCACTCAACAATATGTAAAAAACAAAAGATGCAGTAAATACCTGTATCTAGTACAATAACACTGATTATATTGGATTATAGAGCTATGTTCACTATTCTCTAGTCTAGAACGCAAGACAGGCTGTCGTTTGCCAGTCAAGACAGGCTGGTGTTTACCGGTCAAGACAGGCTGGTGTTTGCCGATCAAGACAGGCCCTCGTTTGCCAGTCAAGACAGGCTGTCGTTGGCCAGTCAAGACAGGCTTTTGTTTGCCAGTCAAGACAGGCCGTCGTTTGCCAGTCAAGACAGACTGGTGTTTGCCAGTCAAGACAGGCTGTTGTTTGCCAGTCAAGACAGGCTGTCGTTGGCCAGTCAAGACAGGCTGTCGTTTGCCAGTCAAGACAGGCCGTCGTTTGCCAGTCAAGACAGGCTGTCGTTTGTCAGTCAAGACAGGCTGTCATTTGCCAGTCAAGCCAGGACCACATGCCACTCTATCTACCCACACATTGATTCCCACAGCCCCAACACCTGAGAGGATCTGTCACTGTGTGAGTCCTAAATGGCATCCTATCCTGTTCCCTATAAAGTACACTACTTTTGACCAAAGCTCTATTGGAGAGAGAGAGAGAGGAACACTGGTATGGATCTTAGCATCATTACCTATTAACAGCAGTGTTTGATTTTAACATGTTTCATTTTTGTGAGGTTCCCACAGTATTTATTTTTAATGGCTCAGTAACATTTCCATTCAATTATTAATTATATACTTTCAGGGATTAAGTTGAGTGCTCACAGTCTGTTGAAAGAGCAAGCATGACCAAATGCTATACTAACATGTTGAACCAAGGTGGTGAGAGCCTTGGTTTAGAATTATCACCTTCTGTGAAAGACACACACACACACACAGACACACACACGCGCGCACACGCGCGCACACACACACACACACGCTACACAGCAGAACACACACGCCTCACCAGTTACATACAAATAAAACATTTTTCACCACATGCAGTGAAATGCTTACATTTACAACAATGCAGAGTTAAGGATTAAGATATGTGTTTTTTAAATAATAGAAATAATGACACAAGGAATAAATACACAGTGAATAACGAATAATAAAAAATAAAACACATTTACATGGTTAAATACAGGGGGTACCAGGTAATAACATGGTTAAATACAGGGAGTACCAGGTAATAACATGGTTAAATACAGGGGGTACCAGGTAATAACATGGTTAAATACAGGGGGTACCAGGTAATAACATGGTTAAATACAGGGAGTACCAGGTAATAACATGGTTAAATACAGGGAGTACCAGGTAATAACATGGTTAAATACAGGGAGTACCAGGTAATAACATGGTTAAATACAGGGAGTACCAGGTATTAACATGGTTATATACAGGGAGTACCAGGTAATAACATGGTTATATACAGGGAGTACCAGGTAATAACATGGTTAAATACAGGGAGTACCAGTTAATAACATGGTTAAATACAGGGAGTACCAGGTAATAACATGGTTAAATACAGGGAGTACCAGGTAATAACATGGCTATATACAGGGAGTACCAGGTAATAACATGGTTAAATACAGGGAGTACCAGGTAATAACATGGCTAAATACAGGGAGTACCAGTTAATAACATGGCTAAATACAGGGAGTACCAGGTAATAACATGGCTAAATACAGGGAGTACCAGGTAATAACATGGCTATATACAGGGAGTACCAGGTAATAACATGGCTAAATACAGGGAGTACCAGGTAATAACATGGCTAAATACAGGGAGTACCAGGTAATAACATGGTTAAATACAGGGAGTACCAGGTAATAACATGGCTAAATACAGGGAGTACCAGGTAATAACATGGCTAAATACAGGGAGTACCAGGTAATAACATGGCTAAATACAGGGAGTACCAGGTAATAACATGGCTAAATACAGGGAGTACCAGGTAATAACATGGCTAAATACAGGGAGTACCAGGTAATAACATGGCTATACACAGGGAGTACCAGTACCGAGTTGATGTGTAGGGGTACCAGGTAATTACATGGCTATGCACAGGGAGTACCAGTACCGAGTTGATGTGTAGGGGTACCAGGTAATAACATGGCTATACACAGGGAGTACCAGTACCGAGTTGATGTGTAGGGGTACCAGGTAATAACATGGCTATACACAGGGAGTACCAGTACCGAGTTGATGTGTAGGGGTACCAGGTAATTACATGGCTATACACAGGGAGTACCAGTACCGAGTTGATGTGTAGGGGTACCAGGTAATAACATGGCTAAATACAGGGGGTACCAGTACCGAGTTGATGTGTAGGGGTACCAGGTAATAACATGGCTAAATACAGGGGGTACCAGTACCGAGTTGATGTGTAGGGGTACCAGGTAATAACATGGCTAAATACAGGGAGTACCAGTACCGAGTTGATGTGTAGGGGTACCAGGTAATAACATGGCTAAATACAGGGAGTACCAGTACCGAGTTGATGTGTAGGGGTACCAGGTAATAACATGGCTAAATACAGGGAGTACCAGTACCGAGTTGATGTGTAGGGGTACCAGGTAATAACATGGCTAAATACAGGGAGTACAAGTACCGAGTTGATGTGTAGGGGTACCAGGTAATAACATGGCTAAATACAGGGAGTACCAGTACCGAGTTGATGTGTAGGGGTACCAGGTAATAAGATGGCTAAATACAGGGAGTACCAGTACCGAGTCGATGTTTAGGGGTACCAGGTAATAACATGGCTATACACAGGGAGTACCAGTACCGAGTTGATGTTTAGGGGTACATTATAATGGCATGACTATATACAGGGAGAACCAAAACCGAATTGATGTGCAGGGGTATGAGGTAATAACATGGCTATATACAGGGAGAACCAGTACCGAATCGATGTGCAGGGGTGCAAGGTAATTGAGGTAGCTATGTACTGTACATACAGTGTCTTCAGAAAGTAGTCATAAACCTTCAATTATTCCACATTTTGTTGTGTTACAGCCTGAATTCAAAACAGATTAAATCAACAATTAAAAATGTATCACCCATCTACACACAATAACCCATGATGCAAAATGGATTTAATGCATGTTTTGTATCATCCATTTACAAACAATACCCCATAAGGACAAAGTGATAACATTGTTTTTTGAAATTTTTGCAACTGTATTGAAAATGATATACAGAAATATTGAATTGACATAAGTATTCACACCTCTGAGTCAATACTTTGTAGAAGTACTATTGGCAGCGATTGCAGCTGTTTATGGGAAAGTCTCTAAGAGCGTTCCACACCTGGATTGTGCAACATTTGCCCATTATTCTTTTCAAAATTCTTCAACATCTGTCAAATTTGTTGTTGATCATTAATAGACAGACATTTTCAGGTTTTGCCATAGATTTTCAAGTAGATTTAACATGACACTACAACATTCTATAGCAGCCATGTTGGAGCCTCATTAACATGACACTACAACATTCTATAGCAGCCATGTTGGAGCCTCATTAACATGACACTACAACATTCTATAGCAGCCATGTTGGAGCCCCATTAACATGACACTACAACATTCTATAGCAGCCATGTTGGAGCCTCATTAACATGACACTACAACATTCTATAGCAGCCATGTTGGAGCCTCATTAACATGACACTACAACATTCTATAGCAGCCATGTTGGAGCCTCATTAACATGACACTACAACATTCTATAGCAGCCATGTTGGAGCCCCATTAACATGACACTACAACATTCTATAGCAGCCATGTTGGAGCCTCATTAACATGACACTACAACATTCTATAGCAGCCATGTTGGAGCCTCATTAACATGACACTACAACATTCTATAACAGCCATGATGGATCATCATTAACATGACACTACAACATTCTATAGCAGCCATGATGTTAATAATGCTATGATACTGAATGCCTAGAATTAGAACAGTATTAAACATTCTGAAAGTTTGCCCAACTCTCTAAATGCATAGCTCTGGTGATTATGCACAGAGCCATACCAGTACCCCAGTATATACAGAAAGTAGGGGTAAGTTGACTAGAAAACAAGATAGTTAATAGACAGTAGCAGCAGCAGCGTATGTGTTGACTATGAAAGCGTGTGGGCGTATGTAGTGTTTCTCTGTATGTTTGTGTTTTGGGGAGTCAGTGTGAGTTTGTGTGAGTGTGTGTGTAGAGTCATTGACCATGCTCTTCTATTGGTTAAATGTTGTGTGATGATTGACCTTGATAACTGGTCCAGGGTCAAGCCTGGGGGTTATAACCCCCCGTAGCAGAACAGACCAATTAAAACACAATGTCTTTGTACCAAATCGCACCCTATTCCCTATATAGTGCCCTACTTTTGACAATGGCCCAAAGGGAATAGGATGACATTTGACAGTATGTTTTAATGGGTATGTTCAGCCTCAGGGGATTATAACCTGGGACATACTGTAGACACTCACTATAAATCATAATTAAACCTAATGTAGTGAAATGATTCAGCTTTAATTCTGTTTTAACGCCAGATAAATGTTAGAAATTCAATTTCTGATTGTGTTTTGGATGTCAGAATTGCAGTAGTTCTGTACAGTGTATGTGCTATGAATGAGTCTATGAATCAATGTGAAATGCAGTTGATTTACAAATACTACGGATGCCTCCGTACTACACTGGAAGCTATTATCTAACTAAGTTGTCTATACTCTTTCCTCTATAGCATGACTGTAATTTGTCACCAAAGTTTCGTCAGAGTAAGAAGCCCTGACTGCTGCACACAGCGGCTTTGAAGTACAAATGGTAATTGTTCCTCCTTTTACACAGAACAAAACAAGCCTTTGAGAGACAAGAAGAAGTGTCTATCAGTCTTTAGCTTTCCCCCTCTCTTCTCTTTCTTTGTTTGCCCGAGAGCATCTTAAGTATGAAAATGGATGTGGATCTTGGATTCCAGCAGTTTAGTCTCTAAAGCCAAGTGTACTGCTGGGAACAACTGAATGTGTTTAGATGTCCATCAGCGTGGTGAGGTTCAAGCTTAGTTGGCGATATGTTTATTCTTTAACAACCATGTTTGTGCTACAATGGACCAGCGTCGCTGCTTGCCTGCCTCGTACTGTCTTCACACAGCAAGACATAAAATGAACCAGTCCATTTCTTCTCTTTATTGCACTCATTTTCTCTCTGGGTGAATGTGGGCAAACACAGCAAGGCAACTCGGCCCACATGTGTCTCTGTCTCTAGATATGGAGATGGAGAACAAGCTTTTTTCAAGCAGAGACACATCAATCAAGTTCAAATAGTTGTTTTTTATTGAAAATCTTGATTGTTATTTTCACAGTGATCAAAGGACTATCATAATGCGTTGTCCTGATCCTCAAAACTTAGTAGAAAAGGCAGTTTGCTTTATAAGCCTTTGAGAGTATCCCATTCCCTCTCTCTGGGACTACTCCACTGAATCATCCAGATGGATAGGTTATTTCCCAATTTGGTCTCCAGAAAGGTATTATTATTATGTGCTGTAAATTCTCGGCTGATCTAATCTACTCTGTGGTCATGAATTCTGATGAACAGGGAGACACTGCCTTTAAGAACACATCTACTGTAAGCCTACTGTCAAAGCAAGTTAACATGTGACTGACCGCCTCGATTCGGTCTAATGTAGCAATATTTGAAATTGTGTTTTTTATATTGGATAAAAGCAGAAACACAGACCTACAAAATAGTATATCATGAACTGCGTTTGAGGAACAATTGGAAAGTAATTCTGCTTTGAAAGTCGATTAACTTATAATCTCACTTTTGAGAAAATGGCCTTTGAATGTTTTGGTACCTACTGGAGAGCTCTTTTTTGTCTACACCCATTCAGCATCGTTCACACCCTCTTAAGCTTTAGCCACCACCCAAACTCTGACCATTTTAAGAACACATCAGAAATGGTTACTTGCATAGTGGAGTCTTTTTTTAAGACATGTAGCTCATGGGGCGGCAGGTAGCCTAGTAGTTAGAGCGTTGGACTAGTAACCGCAAGGTTGCAAGTTCGAATCCCCAAGGTACAAATCTGTCTTTCTGCCCCTTAACCTGTACTCAACAGCCAGTGTAATCCCGTGGCGCGATATTCAAATACCTTAGAAATGCTATTACTTCAATTTCTCAAACATATGACTATTTTACACCATTTTAAAGACAAGACTCTCGTTAATCTAACCACACTGTCCGATTTCAAAAAGGCTTTACAACGAAAGCAAAACATTAGATTATGTCAGCAGAGTACCCAGCCAGAAATAATCAGACACCCATTTTTCAAGCTAGCATATAATGTCACATAAACCCAAACCACAGCTAAATGCAGCACTAACCTTTGATGATCTTCATCAGATGACAATCCTAGGACATTATGTTATACAATACATGCATGTTTTGTTCAATCAAGTTCATATTTATATCAAAAACCAGCTTTTTACATATGCATGTGACTAGCATGTGATTAGCATTCCCACCGAACACTTCCGGTGAATTTACTAAATTACTCAAGATAAACGTTCACAAAAAACACAACAATTATTTTAAGAATTATAGATACAGAACTCCTTTATGCACTCGCTATGTCCGATTTTAAAATAGCTTTTCGGTGAAAGCACATTTTGCAATATTCTGAGTAGATAGCCCGGCATCACAGGGCTAGCTATTTAGACACCAACCAAGTTTAGCCCTCACCAAAGTCAGATTTACTATAAGAAAAATGTTATTACCTTTGCTGTTCTTCGTCAGAATGCACTCCCAGGACTTCTACTTCAATAACAAATGTTGGTTTGGTTGAAAATAATCCATAGTTATGTTCAAATATCCTCTGTTTTGTTCGTGCGTTCAACACACTATCCGAAGTGTAAAGAAGGGTGACGCGCCCGACGCGTTTCGTGACCAGAAATTTCTAAATATTCCATTACCGTACTTCGAAGCATGTCAACAGCTGTTTAAAATCAATTTTTATGCCATTTTTCTCGTAAAAAAGCGATAATTTTCCGACCGGGAAACCGTGTTTACATTCAAAGAGAGTGAAAATAAAAACATGGGGTCGCCTCGTGCACGAGCCTCAGTCTCATTGTCCTCTGATAGACCACTTACCAAAGGCGCTAATGTTTTTCAGCCAGGGGCTGCAAAGACATCATTCAGCTTTTTCTGAGAGCCTATGTCTGAAGCCGGAGTCCTGCAAACAACACAGTTGATGTAGGGCTGCAGAACAGAAGAGAATGTATCTTGAGCTACAATTCTTCAGACATCAAAACCTTCTCACCATAGACTTTCAACATGTGCAATTGTTCAAATGTGCAGGAAGACTCTTTCAACTTTCAACATGTACAAATATCCAGACGCACTTTTAAAACATACTTGTTTTTTGTAAAATACATTGTACATCCTTCAGTATAAATATAATACATGCTATTTAGCAGACACTTGTATTCAGAGCAATTTACAGTCAAGCGTGCATACATTGTTTTGTATGGGCAGAATCAAACCCACAATCCTGGCGTTGCAAGCTCCACCGACTGAGCAGGACTCGATCCCAAAGTATTTATTTACAACCCCGGAGTATACAGGGATTACCTCTTTCAAGAATAATCCGTTTTTGTTACTTACCCTGCTGGATTTAAAACTGCATTCAGGGCGATGTTTGTGTTCACTTGCTACGTTGGCCATGGTACAAGTTGTTGACTTCAGGAACATGTTGAATAAGGTGTAGTGTGGATTGATCTGTAACAGAAGGTCATTTGAAAGTGACCGACAAATACAGAGAGAAATGATAGTGTCACTTTATAATTTTTGTTATATTCCTGTAAATACATCGTTTCTGTATATAAACATTTTCCAAACGTTTTGGTAATTATCACCTGACGGGGGACAATGATGTAAAACCATATAATAAAGCTCCATTCTGGGATTTGAAAAACAACAAAACGAGGTCACCACCACTTGTTTTGGTATACAAGTGAGGAATGGGGTTAGGTAGATGTAACCCCTCTCAAATTACCATTGAATATCTTTCCAAATCCCAGACTGTATCTTTAATTAATACAATTGTGACCATAGTAGGAAAACAGGATTCTTACCACGGGTTCTACAAGAGCTGACATGTAATTCATGTGTTCTCCCCTCGTCTTGTATTGCTCGTTGGCGTGTACGATAGCCATGTCCACGTATTTCTTCTCCTCCTGGCTCAGTGTGTTGTACTGGTGTTGACCTGTTGTGGTGATTATCAGGGTCGCTACAGTGAGCAGCAGAACAGTTAGAAAATGCTCCATCTTCCTCTTGTTGCTCTCACACAGTAGGACTGAATGGGACTCTACTCTGGGACATATACAGTATACCTTAGTTTGTTCCCAAACAACACTCCCTTTAAAGTGGTCAAAAAAGGTCAAAATTAGGGCACTATATAGGGAATAGGGAGATATTTGAGACACTGAACTTGTCTCTCCAGCTGTGTAACATGTTAAACCAGAGATTTCATCAGTCATCATTACATATTAAAAAGGGTGAAATTTCAAGGGAATCATGTTTGTTTATTTTGACAGGTATCCTATTTTGTATGTGTTGTGTTTGTTTAAGACTAAGTCTGCTTGATAAGAGACGGCCAAAGGTAGAACCCTGCACTCTTAGAAAAGATGTGCTATCTAGAATCTGTCCCCATAGGAGAACCCTTTAAGAAGTTGTGCTTGATATTAATGGGACAAAAGTAACTCACTCACTAAAGAATTGCACCATATAATAACACTATTACTCTATTAAAGGTCTATAAAGTGACAATCCTTAATTGAAACATTAATAAAGTGTTCTCCCCACCACAGTTTCAGTTAAAACCTGAGGGATGAGGCTGGAAAAATGCAACCACTCTCAAATCCACAGACTAAGCTATGGATACAAGGACTGACCATTCATGATATCAAAATGATAGTTTTAACCATGTTTTTAGGATATGTAGTGTTTGTTTACATTTACTTTGTTTTCAAACATTGGAGTAAAACAAGTTTATAGTTTGGGTTCTGATAGGGTACGACAGTTGAACTAAGCTCATGAAGCATTTTCTGTATACGTTATTTTCTTAAACAGTCGTCCAAAACTGGATGTAGCAACTAAGGATTGCTCCTTTAAAAGGAAGTAACCTTCATACATCAGAACTATGTCGCCATTTGAACGTGAACCATTAACCTGCCCCCAAAAATATTATTCTGTCTACTGTTCCACGAAAGTCCCTCAAAATCATTCCCTTGTCCCGCATTTGGGCTTTTTAGATGTAGTCACCATAATTTTCCACCAGTGGAAACATTGCTACTGCAACATGTTTACACCATCTGTGAAAGTGAGATTTTCACATTTGGACACTTACTGTACGTATGAAACTGCAAATTTGATTTTCCCTTTCACATGTGGAATTGCAAATTCGCATGTTAAAATCTAATTTGCAGTTTCATATGGGAAGAACTCACATGTGAACTTGCATTTCCAGATGTGAAAGTGAAATTGTACATGTTTTTCACGTGAAATCGCACACGTGAAATCGCACATTTCACATGTGAAGCTACAATTCACATGTGAAGAGAAAACGTTATTTCCCATATGTGAAAACGTGGTGTTAACATGTGAACTCTCTTATTTTCTAATGTCCCGCCCTTACCTGTTTTGGTCCTGACGTCATCAGAGTGCGCAGCTGAACACTGTATACTGGAAACACTTGGTTTGTTATTTTAACTTAAACATAACCAATCTCTGCTAGACGCTAATAAAAGACCCATCATATCTGGCCCTGTGCCCTCTCTGAATCGTGGCATTGAAAGCGTTAGCAGGATTCTTTCTCTTCACAACTGGCTACCTGATTATTGCAGCTCAATGGGTGTAACTTTTGTTCACAATACCTTTTGGAAGCAAAACGTGTTTTATAAGAAGGATGGGATCCAGCCAAATCATTTCGGTTCCTGGATCCTTTCACTGCATTATAAGGCTGCGTTGAGACAATGACTTATCAATGACCTAAGCCCAGCTCAGTTAATCCCTACCATTGTGTCGCTGAGTCATCATGCTTTAGCAAATGTACATTATATCAGAGGCATTGGTAGACACAATGTAAGTAACCTAATTTATGTCCCTCTAACTGCCCTGAATGTCTCTGCTGATCATATAGCTATTGTATGCAGCAATCATTTGCCTATGAACCAGATTTATGCTGTTAGCATTGAGGTGGTGTGCCCTACTAGGAAGTCAACTGTGTGCTGCTCACCCTGCACTAACATAAATAACATGAGAACATCTACTTCTACTAAGCTTCCCAGTAAAGCAATGAAAACAAGCAAGCATCCCAGAAAAGTGCTCAAAATAGCCCAAGTTAACATATGTAGCTTAAGAAACAAGGTTCATGAAATTAATAACTTGCTAGTAACAGATGGCATTCATATTCTGACTATCTCTGAAACTCACTTAGACAATACCTTTGATGATACAGTGGTACCAATACAAGGTTATAAAATGTACAGAAAAGTTAGAAATGCCAGTGGTGAAGGTGTTGCTGTTTATATTCAGAACCACATTCCTGTAAAGATTATAAATGATCTCATGTTAAATATTACATACTGTTGAAGTAATATGGCTACAGGTTCATCTGCCTCACCTAAAGCCCATTCTTGTGGGAAGCTGCTATAGACCACCAAGTGCTAACAGTCAGTATCTGGATAAGATGTGTGAAATTCTTGATAATGTATGTGATATAAACCAATATTTTCTGGGTGATTTAAATACTGACTGGCTTTCATCAAGCTGCCTACTCAAGAAAAACTTCAAAGTGTAACCAGTGCCTGCAACCTGGTTCAGGTTATCAATCAACCTACCCGGGTAGTTACAAACAGCACAGGAATGAAATCCTCAACATGTATTGAACACATCTTTACTAATGTTGCAGAAATGTGCATGAAATCAGTATCCAGATCCATCGGCTGTAGTGATCACAATATAGTAGCCATATCTAGAAAAATCGAAAGTTCCAAAGGCTGGGCCTAATATAGTGCATAAGAGGTCATACAATAAGTTTTGTAGTGATTCCTATGTTATTGATGTAAAGAATATTTGTTGGCCGTGGTGTGTAATGAGGAGCAAACAGACATTGCACTTGACACATTTATGAAATTGCTTATCCCAGTTACTAATAAGCATGCACCCACTAAGAAAAGGACTGTTAAATCCCCATGGATTGATGAGGAATTGAAAAATTGTATGGTTAAAATGGATGAGGCAAAAGGAATGGCAAATTAGTCTGGCTGGACAACAGGTTGGCAAACGTACTGCAAAATGAGAAGTCATGTGACTAAACTGAATAAAAAGAAGAAGAAACTACATTATTTATGAAACAAAGATAAATGACATAAAGAATGATAGTGTAAGAATATTTAGAAGATAAATACACAACCCAGCGGATGAGAGGACTTAAGGTCAAGAGAACTAAAGATCAAGAGAGTACAATCAATAGGGAATTATCAATGGAAATAGTTGGTTTTCAGTTCAACATATGTGTATAAATGTCAGTCCTGGATTCATAGCTACGTGTGCCATGTTTTCATTGGTCTGAATCATCTGTACATTGAGTCTGAAATAGGATACTTGTTATTTGGCCATTGGCCCAATTTTATTGCAAGGAATTCTAATTGGTCAACCACAGACTAGGGCTGGGTTATAAAACTACATCCTGCCCCTTTGTTCTGTGGAGAGAATCACTGAGGACAGGAGAAATGAACATCTACCATCTACTTCCCCGCATGATTTGTTCTCTTTGAATGAACCTATTTTTCTCCCCCGATTTGTTTTGGAGTCTGTGTTATTGAAGAATAACATAAAATGCTAACAATAGTAAAAAGCTTTGGAGCACCTTCAATTAAATTTGGGGGAAAAAGGCAAACTCAGCTCCATCATTCATTGAATCAGATGGCTCATTCATCACAAAACCGACTGATATTGCCAACTACTTGAATGATTTTTTAATTGGCAAGATTAGCAAATTTAGGCATGACATGCCAGCAACAAACGCTGACATCACACATCCAGGTATATCTGACAAAATGATGAAAGACAAGAATTGTAATTTTGAATTCCGTAAAGTGAGTGTGGATGAGGTGAAAAAATGATTGTTGTCAATCAACAATGACAAACCACCGGGGTCTGACAATTTGAATGGAAAATTACTGAGGATATTGCCACTCCTATTTGCCATATCTTCAATTTAAGCCTACTAGAAAGTGTGTGCCCTCAGGCCTGGAGGGAAGCAAAAGTCATTACGCTACCTAAGAATAGTAAAGCCCCCTTTACTGGCTCAAATAGCCGACCAATCAGCCTGTTACCAACCCTTAGTAACGTTTTGGAAAGAATTGTGTTTGACCTGATACAATGCTATTTTACAGTACAGCTGTCTACCTCATGAAGCTGGTAGAGAGAATGCCAAGAGTGTGCAAAGCTGTCATCAAGGCAAAGGGTGGCTACTTTGAAGAATCTCAAATATGTTTTGATTTCTTGAACACTTTTTTGGTTACAACATGATTTCATATGTGTTATTTCATAGTTTTGATGTTTTCACTATTATTCTACAAGTTAGAAAATAGTAAAAATAAAGAAAAACCCTTGAATGAGTAGGTGTGTCCAACTTTTGACTTGTACTGTACACATGGATTTTGTGTTGTAGTGTTAGTGGAGTAGGGGCCTGAGGGAACATACTTAATGTGTTGTGAAATCTGTTATGAATGTATTGTAATGTTTTGAAATTGTATAACTACCTTAATTTTGCCAGACCCCAGGAAGAATAGCTGCTACCAAACTTTAGTTTAACACAAAAAATATGTTTCAGGTGTGAATTGAAGCTGAACATGTTAAAAAAGCAGAAATGTGATTTCACGTGTGAAAATGCAAATTTGACATGTTTATTGTTTTAAGGGAAAGCATTTCTGTGTTTTTATCGTCATGGGAATCTTATCTCAGCTTAAAGAGCCTCGTGAATATATAGTTTACTTACTTTCTCCATCACACAGCCCAGACACTGAGTCGCACACACACTGACATGCACGTAGGCACGCACACAAACACGTACACACACACACACAAGGGCACATGTCAACTGCCACGTCATTTTTAGCTTCACTCCTCTCTAACTTCCTCCACTGCCAGACTGTGGTGGCGACACACTGCGTAGTGTGGCAGGCCGAACTGAATACACGTGTAAGTGAGTGTGTAAATCAAGGAGTGCTTGTTGTGTTGGGTTTGTAAATCCAGCACATTGTCTCTTTTTAGGAAAAGTCAGTCATAAAATTTTGGGATGCATCCAAAATGGCTCTTGGTCCATACAGGTCAAAAGTAGTGCACTATAAGGGAATAGAGAACCATTTCAGATGTAGTCTTTATTATACTCTTGTGGAGTACTTTTAAAGAGAAAGCCGTCTATACAAGTTTATCGTAAATACACATTATAGCCTACCATACATCCACAAATCCCAATCCCGGCAGGTTATTTATAACCGTGTATGAGTTATTGTGGTTCTTGGGACGGAGAGATTGATACATTTTTGGCCGTGATTGATTTTTAGGTGACCCCATCAACTCTGCCCTTCGCTGAGGCTGCTCTGGTGTGAAGGGTGACTCTCTCATTTTACACCTCCTGGTGCTGTATGTATCAAGCATCTCAGAGCAGGAGTGCTGATTCAGGGTCAGTTTTTTTAACACAATAAATAAGATTGGATGGATAGGAAGGACCTGATCCTAGATCAGCACTCCTACTCTGAGACCATACAGCTCCTGATCAGACTGTATTGTTACAAAGCCTCTGTGGCCTTTTGTTTACATACTTACTGAGTACGCTACATACTACCTAGCAGCTGGCAAATTGGACTCACCATGAGTTTAGACAAAGAATAGAATACTACCGAAGAGCGCGAGAGTGCGCACGAGAGAGAGAGAGTATCATTGGCCACTTTAATAAATAGAACACTAGTCACTGTAATAATGCCTCTTTAATAATGTTTACATATCTTGCATTACTCATCTCACATGATTATAAAGGCTCCCGAGTGGCGCAGCGGTCTAAGACACAGCATTTTCATACTTGAGGTGTCACTACAGACACCCTGGTTTGAATCCAGGCTGTATCTCAACCAGCTGTGATTGGAAGACCTATAAGGTGGTGCACAATTGGCCCGGCGTTGTCTGGGTTTGGCCGGTGTAGGCCGTCATTGTAAATAAGAATTTGTTCTTAACTGACTTGCCTGGATAAATAAATACTGTATTCTATCTTAGCCTATGCCACTCTGACATTGCGCATCCATATAATTATATTTATGTATTCTTATTCCATTCCTTTACTTAGATTTGTGTGTATTAGGTATTTGCTGTGGAATTGTTAGATATTACTTGTTAGATATTTCTGCACTGTCGGAACTAGAAGCTACATTTTGTTACACCCGCAATAACATCTGCCAACCATGTGTATGTGACCAATACAATGTGATTTGATTTGTTCCCAGAATGGATTAATGGATATTGATTCAGGGGAGAGGAGCATCATCAGTCCCTGTTCTTATCTCTTCCTGTTTCTACACTACAACATGTTGTATCATGCCCACAGTATGTCCATGTTGGAGTCTACCACAACCTCGTCTTTTGGTATGCTGAAATGAAGAGCTACCTCTGTCAGAGTCCCCTCACCACTCACACCAGCCCCCTTTGGCAAGATGAGAGCATTATGCTGTCAGAAGTGCCCACATCATCTCACTCAGTAGTGTGTGTGTGTGTGTGTGTGTGTGTGTGTGTGTGTGTGTGTGTGTGTGTGTGTGTGTGTGTGTGTGTGTGTGTGTGTGTGTGTGTGTGTGTGTGTGATAATAGTCATCCTTCAAGCATGAAGGAGATGGCTGATTGTCTTTAATTACCTGTCATATGAAGGGTGATGGTGAATAAGAACTCCCTGTCCTCCTGTCCTGTCCTCTCCTCTAAACATCCTACCATTAACGCTCCATGTGTTTAATTGCATTTTTGGGGATTTTGGATTCTAATTTAGTCAGGAGTTTGCTCGGAGTTGGAAACAGTTGCCGGCCGGGCAGTGCCCTCTGCATGCTGGGGTGGCATAGTCCACCTTGATAAGCATGTGACTAGGGCTTATAAAATGTGTTTTTGTTGACTTTGTAAAATCAAATGTTAAATTACTACCATGATATCTAAGGTAAGAAAGTGGATTTAAGGTCACGATTTAGGATAACCTACTATCTACAACCTACTATTACATGTGTCTGTTTCGATATTGAAATCAGTGACCTTAAAAAAAAGTGTACATAATGCTTACATGATGTGTTTGCATGTGTTGCATTAGTAAAGACACCATCTTGTCAAAAGTGACTTTGAATATACCATAAAATAAGAGTGTTAGTATATTGTTTGTTGCTAAAATCACAAATATTTACATGAAAAGCAAAAGTGCATTGGAATAGTTGTTTGCATCATACACACCGTTATCTAAATCCATTCAAAAATAATAATTCAATGAGTTGGATTATCATTTTTTTTTTTAATTAAAAGCAATGCATGGTGAATTAACCAATCACACTCTAAAATGAAAGTTTTCCTCACAACTCATTGGATGCATCCCAATTGGCACCCTATTCCATATAGTGCACTACTTTTGACCAGAGCTCTATGAGCCTCTGGGCTCTATTTATGGAATACGGTGCCATTTGAGATCCAGGCATTTTTACAAAGTACCAAATAACTCAGCTGAGTTTTCCAACAGTTTTTATGCAGGTTAAGAAATAATGAATAAAAAGAATCACTACAGCTGTGATGGAAACAGAAAGGTTTGGTACAATTTTATAAATGACCACAGATAATTTGGTCGTTCGTCATGGTGCGATGTTTTTGTGTCAGTAACATGTATTATGCGAGAAATGGCGGTGGAAATGCCTTTATGCGCAAATATTGATATAATAACCATCATATCGAAGTTAACTTGAAGATACTGTAAGCGATGATATGGTTTGTGATCCTCCCGCTATGACTCGGGAAAGCATGCAGTTTATTAGACTACAAATGAAATAAGTTATGATGAACTTCACAGGGTGGTGAAAGTGATATTGATGCGCCTTTCAAATAAATATTGAATGTCTTGTTCTGGTGACATGATGACCGATGCTTGACTGCCGTTTGACAAATACAAATAAAATCACTCTCATCCCAAGTGGCGCAGTGGTCTAAGGCCCTGCATCTCAGTGCTAGAGGTGTCACTACAGACACCCTGGTTCAAATCCAGGCTGTTTCACAACTGGCTGTAATTGGAAGTTCCATAGGGCGGTGCACAATTGGCCCAGCTGTCACGCCCTGACCATAGAGAGTCCTTGGTTCTCTATGGTGTTGTAGGTCAGGGTGTGACTAGGGGGTGTTCTAGTCAATTAATTTCTATGTTTGGGATTGAGTATGGTTCCCAATTAGAGGCAGCTGATTATTGTTGTCTCTAATTGGGGATCATACTTAAGGTGTCCCTGTTCCCACCTGCTTTTGTGGGATATTGTTTGTGTTTGTGCTTGTTGCACCACGTAAGTCACGTTTCGTTGCTTGTTTATTGTTTTGTTGAGAAGTTTTCACTTAATAAAAGAATGTGGAACTCAAATCACGCTGCGCCTTGGTCCTCCCATTATCACGACCGTGACACCAGCATTGGCCGGTGTAGGCTGTCATTGTAAATAAGAATTTGTTCTTAACTGACTTGCCTAGTTAAATAAAGATGAAATAAAAAATACATGTAGACTACCATGCCTATCTGCTATATCTTGCTAAAGCGCATGTGCCAAGACCAGAGTAGGCACATTAGCTATTTATCGGTACATGAACATTTCAGCGAAAAGGTACATTTTGCGTGCACTACCTCACTGATTTTTTTTTAACCAGCAAGTCCTTTTGGTGGAAACCAACCAGCACTTGTGGGAAAACTCACATATTTTCTTTATGCAGATTTTTGAATGTTCATGTAAAGTCTCCAATTGGATGGAAACCCAGCTACTGTGGCTATTATTGGTTAATCTGTTTCATTCCAAGTTCATTTGAATAAATAATATGGAATTGGCCCTGATGTTTAGTATAATTTGACTTGAGTACATCTGACAGTATTAGTGCTCACCAGACCAGAGACAATCCCTTAATCAAACCTGACAGCTTAATTATTGTGAAAGTATAAACACCAACACAATACTCTCCATGACAATTAAACTGTACCGTTCACATGATTTAGAAGAGTTGTTGCATAAATTCACATGAGAACCACGATTTTATCAACATGCATAATTATTGCCCTACTGTACACTCTTAGAATAAAATGTTCCAAGAGCCTTCTTTAGCTGTCCCCATAGGATAACCCTTTCTGGTTCCAGGTAGAATCCTTTCTGGTTCCAGGTAGAATACTTTCTGGTTCCAGGTAGAATACTTTCTGGTTCCAGGTAGAATACTTTCTGGTTCCAGGTAGAATACTTTTGGGATCCATATAGAACCCTCTGTGTAAAGGGTTTTACATGCAACCAAAAAGGGTTCTTTAAGTCGAGAAGAAAATTGTTATTATTGCAAACAAATATAATGATATTGAAAACAAAAAATAAATCAAAAAGTATTTATAGGAAAATCTAAATATTGTTTCAAAATGTGTGAACAAATGAATTTTAATTGGATGCAAAACAGTAGTTTCAGTTATTGATTTTTTATGATAACGTCATTAAATAAAACACCTCCCTCTTTCCTGCATTTTCCAAATCTTTGGGTGTTATCCTGGCCTTTGCTTTTGCTGGCTTTTTTCCAATTATTCGTTCTGGCACATTATAAGTTTCAACACATCATTCCAGCAACATGGCACCCTGCATCCCACTGCTGGTTTGCCTCTGAAGCTAAGCAGGGTCAGTCCTGTTTGGTCCCTGGATGGGACACCAGATGTAGCTGAAAGTGGTGAAGAAAGTAACTGAAAAGAAATCACATGTGGGGAGTTATTTTTTCACGAGGGAAAAACACATGTTCATTGTATATGTGAAACTTCACAGGTGTCAAAAACCATGTGTCTGACTCATGAAATTGCAACAAAAAATGTACAAATGTAAAAAAAATCACATGACCTTTTTCACATGATTTGTATTTATTTTCTTTGTGTGTGTGTGTGTGTGTGTGTGTGTGTGTGTGTGTGTGTGTGTGTGTGTGTGTGTGTGTGTGTGTGTGTGTGTGTGTGTGTGTGTGTGTCTGTGTGTGTGTGTGTGTATCTTCATCTTTAACCCTGCATTGTTGAGAAAGGACCTGTAAATAAGCATTTCACTGTTAGTTTACACCTGTTGTTTACGAAGCATATGACAAATAAAATGTGATTTGATTTGGCTTTTGGAGTCAGGTCCAGGAATGGTTGTTATGTCATAATATCAGGGTTCAGATGGACCTGCAAACTGTATTGTTAGGGGATCTGAAAAACCATTATCAGTTGATGGGAAATATCATTATACTCTTGGGTAAAGTATTTATTTTTAGGGCAATAACGGTTGAAATGTAAAACAAAATAGCGAGGTTCAGGACCATTATAAGACATCATAGTAAAATTGAGGGATGTATTGCAAAAGGAAATAGCTAAATGACGTTATACTGGGAAAGATGGGTTAATCTGTGGACATCGGAGGGTTAGAGTTAAGATCAGAATGTATGGTGGACTGGCTGCTATTGGTGAAAATCCAACACTTGCAGAACGAGTAAATTAGGAATATATGTATAATTATTTAACTACATGTACCGTACATGTAGTGGGCAGTATTATTTGATATGTGTCTATTCAGTATATTATATATTATTGCCCACTACTGTACATTAAACGGTGCCCCTTAATGATATATCACTAGGAATTTGTGGATAAAATTTATCATATAAGGTGAATGCACCAATTTGTAAGTCGCTCTGGATAAGAGCGTCTGCTAAATGACTTAAATGTAAAATGTAAATAATTTTGAAAGTACTGTAAATTTCAACAGGATAATAAGAAATCCAGTTCGGGTGAGTTTATGTAGAGGATTTATTATTCATTCCATAAGATTCCCTGATATTTAACAAATACGTAGCTTACGCAATGGATGAGGTGCAATCTACCAACTTTTTTAAATTAAGGGAATCTCGTATTCGTGAGTTGGCTCAAAAGCTGATTAAGAAAGATAAAAATTGTCTTAACGTTAATTCGACAAGCGATGAAATAATTGATTACTGGCAAACAATTGGCATGAATAAAAAGGAGGCGCAGAAGAACCAAAGTCTAGAAGTTAGTGTCAATGTACTGCCTGTCACAGGACGGGTCATCTAGCATCGAAGTGTTGGTCCCTTGGATTGGGGAATCCATCTTTCTTCATGCGTCTTAAACTAGACACAGAGCAAATGTTTCAGACTTCAATAGGACTCGTCTGTAGCATACCAAGGTGGCGGCCGCATCCGTGCTTCTCTCCAGCAACCAGACAGGCCAATCTACAGAGATCAGCAATTTTTCACATTCTTTGAAACTGTCATTCGTGAAGCGTTCCTTGTTTTTTTTAACATGAATAGCAAGTTTTAACCTACAATGCTATCACTGGACAGACCGCAGTGTTTTTTGGAAATGTGGGAGTTTATTATGCTGCAGTTGTCTTTGTTGTGCATAGGACAGGTTTCAACTTTACTAATTACAAGGTATAGACATTCTCTCAATGGGTGCTGTGAGTGGGTAATTATTGAGCAAATTATCCTGCAAACCTTCAAATTATCCTGACTACCCCAATGTTTTAAACTCAAAATGCAGTTGCCTGGAGCTCAAACGCTTGGACTAACTGTAATTCTAACATAACTGGGTAGGCTGTGACAATGTAGTCTCAAACATATGTTTGTAACATTTAACCCTTTTAATCTTGCGTGGTAATCAGTTGTGTTAGATTTCTGAGTGTGATTTGCACCTGTACATAGCCCATCTGTAAACACCCCATCTATCTACCTACCTCACCCCCATACTGTATTTATTTATCTTGCTCCTTTGCACCCCAGTATCTCTACTTGCACATTCATCTTCTGCACATCTACCATTCCAGTGTTTAATTGCTATATTGTAATTACTTCGCCACCGTGGCCTATTTATTGCCTTAACTTACATCATTTGCACTCACTGTATATAGACTTTTTGTTTTATTTTGTTCTACTGTATTATTGACTGTATGTTTTGTTTATCCCATGTGTAACTCTGTGTTGTTGTATGTGTCGAATTGCTATGCTTTATCTTGGCCAGGTTGCAGTTGCAAATGAGAACTTGTTCTCAACTAGCCTACCTGGTTAAATAAAGCTGAAATAAAAAATACATATTTTTTTATAATAATAAAATGTACAGAATATTCTTATGCGTATTCTGCATATGGCTAAGTCCATCTGATTTGTGAAGATGAGTGTTAGTTATGAGTTTTGTCCCACCCCTCTGCTAGCCAGTGGCTAGCTAGTTGGCTGTTTACTGATAGGCTACATGCGATGGTCTAAAGAAATTGATAGGAATTTCCTATGTTTACATTTATTTGCTTGTTTTAGTGATGACTGACTCTTTTCCCTTACACAGCAAATATGTCACGTCCGACTGATTCAATTTCAGATGTGAACTTCTTATGAATCAACCTATGGACGTTAATTATTTTTCTAGCATGTTAGCTAATCACTGACGCTATGGAATGCTGATTCCTTGGATGAATTTCTTAGCTTCGACTCAACGTCCCTTTTATGTGTTAACTTTTTTAGGATAGGGGGCAGCATTTGGAATTTTGGATGAATAGCGTGCCTTAAGTAAACTGCCTGCTACTCAGGCCCAGAAGCTAGGATATGCATATAATTGTTAGATTTGGACGGAAAACACTCTACATTTTCTAAAACTGTTAAAATACTGTCTGTGAGTATAACAGAACTTCTTTGGCAGGCGAAACCCCGAGGACAAACCATCCAGGATTTTTTGTTTGTTTGAGGTGAATTTTTTCAATGGGTTTCTATGTGGATCTAGATTTCTAAGGCACTTGTTTGCAGTTCCTATCGCTTCCACTGGATGTCAACAATCTTTAGAAATTGGTTGATGTTTTTCCTTTGAGAAATGAAGAAGTATGGCTGTTCAGAATGAGGGTCGACTCTAGTCTAGTACTGTTGTGGTTGTGGCGCGCGACCTGAAAGCTCGCTCCACTTTGTTTTCGTCCGGTATTGAACACAGTTTATCCCGTCTTAAATTTTATAGATTATTTATGTTAAAAAAATACCTAAAGTTGTATTAGGAAAGTTGTTTGAAATGTTTGGATCAAGATTACAGGTAACTTATTAGATATTTTGTAGTCATGTTGCACGAGTTGGAACCGGTGTTTTTATGAATAAAACGCACCAAATAAATGGACATTTTGGCGATATAACGACGGAATTTCTCAAACAAAAGGACCATTTATGATGTTTATGGGACATATTGGAGTGCCAACAGAAGAAGATCTTCAAAGGTCAGGCATGAATTATATCGTTATTTCTGAGTTTTGTGTCGTGCATGGCGAGTTGAATTATGATTGTCATTGTGTTTGTTTGATGGGGTGCTGTCCTCAGATAATAGCATGGTTTGCTTTCGCCGTAAAGCCCTTTTGAAATCTGACATGGTGGCTAGATTAACAAGAAGTTAGTCTTTCATTTAGTGTATTGCACTTGTGATGTATGAAAGTTCAGTATTTCTAATAATTTTTTGGGAATTTCGCGCTCTGCCATTACACCGGATGTTGTCGAAACGTTCCGCTAGCGGAACCGCTAGCCTTAAATGATTTTAAAGATAAAAGGGAATCACATTGGCCTGGCTGGTTTTTCATAACAAACTCAGCTCTCAATATGAAACAGTAGATTTTTATGCATTTTTAATGGGAGATAATGATTCTTACACATTTGAAATTATATTGATAGCAGTCCTTAGTCAAGGCAACTCCTTTACTTTGTCCCATAGAGGCCTGTGTTTGTCCACGTTATGTTCCATGTGTTTTATAGGTTCCACGTTTTACTTGTTGAATGTTTCTGTCCTGTCTGGAGAATAACCCAACGTTTTTGTCACATCTGCTCCCTCTACGCCATCTGGTGTCGTCCAAACCTGAAGTTCTCCCCCTGTATATGCTCTCTCTCTCTCTCTCTCTCTCTCTCTCTCTCTCTCTCTCTCTCTCTCTCTCTCTCTCTCTCTCTCTCTCTCTCTCTCTCTCTCTCTCTCTCTCTCTCTCTCCTCTCTCTCTCTCTCTCTCTCTCTCTCTCCTCTCTCTCTCTCTCTCTCTCCTCTCTCTCTCTCTCTCTCTCTCTCCTCTCTCTCTCTCTCTCTCTCTCTCTCTTTGTGTGATTGTGTGGTTGGAGACAGGTGTGCTGGAGTCTGAGCAGATCCCTACCAGCTGCAAATCGTCCCATAAATCAAGACATCTACATATACTCATTCCTGACACCTCCACTCTGCCAGATCGTACTCTCTGCTCAGTCAGTTATCATTCTAGCCTTTTGTCTATTCTCAAGATCATGTTGCTCTGCTGTGCTCGTTTTCCTGCCTTACACCATTTTGTCCTCTCCTTGCAGTTACCTCTCTGGCTCCTGTCTCCTGTTCCACATTCCCCTCGGGACCTGTTCCCCTGTTCTACTCAGCCAACTCCAACCTCCCTCTACACTCCTGGTTTTTGCTACTCATCTGCGCTACCCCCGTTCTGCACTCCCCATTTCACTGTGTTCAATAAACATTTTTGTGCATTCATCCCGGCTTCCTCTTCTGAGTCCGCTCTTGGGTTCCCCCCCTTCGCTCATCGTAACAGTTTTGCTCACAAATTATACAGACAAGCTTACTAACACACAGCTAACATGTCTTGTTTTTTGGGCTCAGATTGGGTTGACAAATGATGGAATAATTCATATCTGATGTACACAAGCAGTGATTGGGCTTTGGATCTCACTCCCAAGTTGTGTTTTGAATTTTGTTATCATCATCTGTCAGAAGGTGACTTGCTAAAGATAGCATAGTTTATAAATATATTTTTGAATGTGATTTTGTCAGGTTTGAAATGAATGTTACATACTACAGCTCTGTCTCCAGAGACAGAACTGTGACTTAGTTACATACAGTTTAATCCATGTTTAAAGAGGGAGTTAAGTCTTTACTTCCTGATTGGGTCAAAAGAAATGTCAATACATTTACTTTGCAAACCCTCTGATAATTTAGAAACCAGTTCAAAATTGCAATTGCTTTTATGACCTGTCAGCAGAGAACATGTAGATAATTTAGCAATTAAATACATGAGTGTTTTAAATTCTAATATTGATTGATGCTAATCCTTATAACACATAGACATGCGTCACACTACCTTTATTGTGGTTATTCAACTGTTTTACAGAACATTTCTTTTTGCTTTTAACATGATGTCTTCTGTTTTAATTCATCTAAATTGAAGAATTGATCTTGGGGTGATTTGTTCTCATCAATATGGTTTTCATATTTTGAAGGCAAACTTCCAGAGGGGAGAGGCTTTTTCAATTGAACTTTCTGTCTTTCTCCAAGAAAAGTACAATTCAACACTTTAATTATGCATTTATTGGTATTTTATTCCATTGTATGTGCATCTGATTCATACTTGATCAACTTTGAGGACACCCTTGACCAAACTGGTCTTGACTGTAATGTTTCATCAAATGCTGAGAACTGATTGAACTGGTGTAATCTTTCCACCCTCAACAAAGACGTTTTATTGAGCTCGGTAGAAGGAATGTGTACCTAGTGACATTTTCATGTCTAAAGCACATTGTCAAAGATCCCAAGGAAGACACTACTGATGTCATGGGCCCAAGGACTAGAAGTTGGTTTCTAGAAGTTGGACAGCGTCTGTCCAGGGAGGATTTGTAGGCTTGGCCCTACAAATAAATCCATAATCTATATAGATGTATGATCTCTGTGGTAACTTGTCCTCTGAAGATAACTTTGATGCTGTCTATATGGATGTATGATCTCTGTGGTAACTTGTATCTAGACAGGGTGAACTCTGAATTACTATATGTAAAGGGTCTTTATTGTCTTCTGGAGGAATTTCATCTTATTTACATTGGTCTCATCTCCCAAACAAGCCCTTAGATGCTGTGACATCCTGTGGAGATTGGGCATTGGTGGTGTCATGATGTTGGCCTGTGGGTAGGTTTATGACCCCCCCATAAATACCTTTCTCCCTTCCCTCTCTCTCTTGACTCTACAGAAGGACTTTTGAAGAAGCCTTTGTTAAACATATAGAGTCTGGGAACATCAAAAGGTGGGGGGAAAGGAACCATATTTTGGTAATCCAACCAGTTGAAAATATGCATTGGTACTTAATGAATATGATGTCATTTCGGTTGTCATCTGAGACAATCTTATTAATGATAGGATGAAGGAAAAAGG